>NC_031495.1:61564005-61575668 GCF_000237925.1 Schistosoma mansoni | reverse complement strand
GTCCAGTGATTCCCAGGTTTTCCATGTTGGTCTAGCTTCAATCGATTCATGATCTCAACAATATAAAATTACTGAAATCTCCACAAAACCCCCTTCTGATAATAAGAAATATTATTGAAATAATTGAAATCATTTCATTTCATTTACTGCAAAACTTCCATATATGCAGCAGTTTTTACAGATAAATAAAATATTTAATAACTGTTCTATTATGTGTAAAAATGGATAAAATCACTTAGTTCACCTGTAAAAGTATCTATAACTACTTTCTATATTGATAAAAGTTCGATTTATAGACAAATAGAATTAACAAGTGATAACAAGTCGACAAGTTAATAGATTACAAGAAACATGTATGAATTGTTATGACTATGTTAGATAAAATAATAAAACTAATGATTCACTTGCTATTGTTTGGTTGAATCTTCTCATTGACGTTTAGGTCTGCAATTGATCAGTCTCTTATTGACAATATATGCATACTGTGCGCATTGCCTCGATATATCGAGTGGTACTGGGTTCGAGTCCTAGAGTAAACATTCAGCTGACGAGTCTCAAATGGAACGAAATGTGCGTCCTGGATTCCACTGCTAGCCACTATCCATCTCTGCTTATAATAAGACTAATGGTTTAGAACCAAAATATAATGTTGAAGTAATCATTATAAAAATAATAATTGAACATGGTATGAGGAAATGCTATTGCTTGAGGGGCGGGGGGATTGAAAAGTATCGATCAGTATTAAAACAATATGACTATTCATAATAACCGCAAATTAGGTATGAAAACATGACTAAAATAAATAGTGAAAATGTTAATGTGATTAAATAAGATATTTCAAGTGTTTTTAAATTTTTTGATAACTGGAGAAAAAGGAAAGCTATAACGGATCGGTTACCACTCCAGTGTCGGGTAAATCGAAAGTCCATTTTGTATTTAGAAATCAGGGTTGAGAAGACGAATAACAGCTGCTTCTGTCTAAGGTAGAAGTTGTTTATTATGTTGTCTTTCTATCACTCCAAATTCAATATCATTGCGTGTTTCCATTATTTTACTAAGGTACCACTGTGTAGTTTAAAGTTGTTCAGTATCAAAACCTTTTGTGTATGTTCTGAGATCCTTTTAAATAATGCAAGCTATTTTCTCAAAATGTCCGTGATAGTGAATGTTCTTTCTCATAACGAGTCTCCTTGTAATATTATTTTATTTACTTAAGTCATTTTGGTGAATTTCTGGTTGGATACTAGTTAACTGATTCTGAACATCATTGAGCGATTATCACTAGTTGTTTGTCAAAAAAATTTGATGTGTCTTGATCGTGTTACAACAAGTGGTGTGATTGTTGAACTAGTTGATAGAAAAGTGCAAAGAGTTTAAGTAGCCCATGGTACCATTAATTGAATATACTACGAATGTATTAAATGGTAAAAACATAGGCGTTTGCTCTCATTGTAATACTTTCAGAAATTACCAACTATTTAGTTTGATGATATCACTGTTCAACAGTGTTCTCCGAAATGTTACGCGACTGTTTAAATTTATGTGAAACCTCAAAATTTGCTATCAGTCTTTGAAATAAAGATTTTTTTCATTAGAAATGACACATTTTGAGTGGTATAAAAAATACATTGTGTTTCTTGCAGCACTACCTATAAGGAAATACTTTTTGTCACTTAGTGACGTTGATTCAGGAACTGTCAAATAAACTCCACTAAGTTGACCCAAATATTAATCGTTTTTAGAAGCTAAAAATGTATACCATAATGTTGTAATACAGATGTTTATTTACTGGTGATCCGCTTTACACTTTGTCTAACAGAATTCATATACATTCCTGTCAAGGGATAGAGGATTGGATACGATTTGTACCAAGTGACTTTGACGAAATTTCGGGATGTAAGTTTAAATTTGTGTTTGACCTGGGCTCTCTTTTTACTTAAACTTCTTTTTCCATGGCTCCTATAAGTTCATTTTATATGTGATTTATTCATCGAAATTTTATGATTATGTTAAACAGTGTACAGTTCAAGTTATTGTACTAGTTAACAATATAAAGTAAAGATCAAAATCAAGTACGTTCAAAGCAAAATTTATAAAGAAATAGAGTTAAACAAAATCGGGCTATCATGTTATGATTTAGGCAGTCATCAGAAAGCCCTGTAGCTATTTGAGACTAGATAAAAAGGTATGTTTAAATCTCAGTCACACTAAGCCTCAGCTACGCCCCATTACCTCAGTAATAATATCTCTTATTTTTAAAATGAGTGATAGATTTTTTTGGATTCCACTAGACGTCTAAGCATCGTGAAGATTATAGATAAGTCTTGTTGATGAATTTAAAATAGTTCGGAACCTAGATCCGTAACGTTCTATTGGTTGTCATCAACCGAGAACGAGCTCACCACTATTTCACCCCGACAAGTGGTCACATGTTAGTCTCACCAAAAGGATTCCGTTAACAACAAGGACCAGACAAAGTAATACTGAATAGAGGTAATTAGTTAACTAACAGTGGAATATTATGAACCAGTTCACTGATTTGTACGTTCTTATGGTAATTACATCATTTTACTAAGACTCAATTAGATAATTAAATTTTGTACTACAACGAGAGTTTGCAAATTAATAATTTCATTTTTAATCCATTCAAATTTCTAAACTGACGACTGTCATATATACTTATCAATCAGAACAGTGTACAAGTAGCTTTTTATCACCCCAAAATACTTTGAATATGGTAGGCAAACAACATTAACTTGCCAATTACCTCTTATTTTTTTAATAAATGAGTTCACTGAGTGACGTTTGCATAATTACGGCTATGATACAAAGTGAATAATCTTTTCAAGAAGTTTAGCAAACTATTTATTCACACCAAAAGAACGTATAAATAAGTGTTAACGACATAATACATAATTATTTACCTCTAGAAGATTGTCATTTGAGTTTCTGTGTATTTCAATCATAGTATTCTATAACTCCATCAAGTTATGAAACTGAAAAAAAATACTGTATAAAACATTGATCTTATATTTACAAAACACTTATAGTCTACGGTTTATTTTCGTGTATCCCTAACTATATCTGACATTGAAACATGATGCACATTATGTTGAATAAATTATACTAGTGGCCATAATGCAGTTAGGTCTACAGGATTCTCTCAGGCCTAGAAGGTTTGGACAGACACGACATTGGTCACTACTGAATGAACAACCAATTTTAATTATCTTAGTATCAAAAGACGTCTGCTGCAGCCCAGTTAATTCTGTGGTAGCATCTCAGACTGTGAAGTTGCGTGACGGGATATTAAATGTACCGGGAAGCAACAATTACTTCAGTACACCTTTGATGATGAGTGCCAAGTAGTACAAAACCTCATTTTGGAGTATCTCGTCAACTACCTTAAACTACATAACGGATAACTTTATTAATCGCATAATCTAAAATCATCATAAGATTTTTATTCTTTTTGAATTACTATTTCCCAACACATTCTATCTTTCATTTTCTTGTGTTACTTATAATGGTTCTATCAATCTTGAAGTTACAGATTATTAGAGAAAATCATTTGACTATCATAAGTATATAAAATTGATTGATTGACCTTTCCTTGTATCTTTCATACCATGAATGTTTCTTTTTTTGAATGACTGCACTATCATTAACCGGTTATGATTTATCTAAAGTATTGATATTCACTGGTGAATTGCACAAGTAGTTATGACAACAATATTAGTCAATTAACATGTTGAACATAATTCAGTCAATTCAGAATTATAATTCAGTGTAGCACTGAATCTCTAGGGCGTTAAATGATTTTCTCCAGATAGAGAAAATTCAGTAGTGACAAGTGTCTATATAAATGAAATTCCAGTTTCAGGGCATTCTATTTTTCATCTGAAAATTCATTTTTATAACTATTCTTCATTACACTACGAAACAGTTTGGACTACATGGGAATATACGAAAGAAAATCAATGTTATTGCGACTGGCAGTCGACCGATTGATAAAAAATAATACTACAATACTAATAGTTGAACTCATGAATCTATTCAAGCTAGACCACAACTGAAAACCTAGAAGCACTGGACGACCATTTCGTCCTAGTATGAGACTCCTCAGCAGTGTGCATCCACAATTCCACACGCGGGACTCGAACTCAGGACCCTTGGTCTCACACACGAACGCTTAACCTTTGGACCGCTGAACCAGTATCCAACGCTGTTGACTTCTAACTTCAACCAATCCATGGTCTTGCTCAACCATTCATCCATTGTCTGAAGTGGATAATTGCCTCAACCCAACGCGGGCTGGACTCTAAATGTCACGGTTTTTCACTACAACTCCAGGAAATCCATTCTGAAGCTAGTCACTAGTGCGCACTTAATTATTATCAGATGCGCGCTGCTGGGGAGTCCCATGCTGGGACGAAACAGTTTTCCAGTGCCTTCAGGTTTTCAATGGTGGCCTAGCTTAGATCTACTCATGAATTCAACTATTGGAATGACTATAATCTTTACAAATCCCGATGCCGATTATCATTTTGATGTTTGATAAATTTCCCACTGATCCAAATGTATAACTGACAGCCGGATTCATATGGATAATTTATTGACAAAGTATGAAATCAATTACATGAATCTCTTTTTAGCATGTACTCATTTAAAAAAAACAGAACAACGAATTTCACACAACTTAGAAAGAAACAAACATTAAAATGACAATTCATTAATAAAGGAACTAGTTAATGATTGATACATTTTTTGCATACTTTCTTAGTTTGTTTCTTTTTCATGCATAATATTTATATCCTTAAAAAAAATTTCTTTGATCTTAGTCTTCAAGTCATAATCTATTCCTTACACTTTTTTAAATGTATCTGCTTTCATTAGAACAGAGGAGTATTATCTCTTTCATTGAATCATTGGCTATTACTCATTTATAATACAGGAGATTGTAGTGAATGTTTTTTTTCTTCTAAATATTATCTTCATCGAATGACTTGTTCCAAAGGCCTTGACTGTTGTTCTTTGTTGAAACCAGCTTATTGTTGTGTAATATGCTGACAGAGCTTTATATGTAAGCCGACAACGTTGAAGAACATATGCTTACACAAATATTTTGAATTATTCTTCATCACTATATCGATTGTGTGTGCATATATATCTATATATTTAGAAGAATGAAGACTAAACGTTTTCGCTGAAATGATCATTAGCTATTCACAAGTATAGAATATCATTTAAATACTTCTCTAAAAGCATATATGATTGCTACTATTGACTTGAAATATAGTTAAATCAAATGGGATAAAATAATTTGGATCTATGCTGTTTAGTATTATCAGTAGTCAAGAAATTATTAATTCCAAATTATACTTCTAATAGAAATGATCAAAACAAAGGTTAGAACCTGAAGGTAGCCTAGATAGTGACTTCCATCCAATGAATCTGAAATACATCGACTATGAATGTTAACATAGTTCGTTCCAGTTTCGTAAAACACCTATCAAATCTTACGTGATGATTATGGTACTCAAGATTTGGTCAATTATTACTAAATAATTTGGTGAAACTGTATTGAAACTAAAAAATGAGCGTGTATATAGTTATTTTAACATTTTCTTTGCTCTGAATATTACTTTAATGTAACTCACTTCAATAATACCATTCTTGATTTTTAGCTTTCCCTTCTTCGATGAGCTTAATTCTAAACCTTACTTCGAAACCCATTCCATTAACTGATGGTAAGTGTTGTTGTTCACTTTTGTTGTTACGAGAATTATCTATAACTTGTAATAAATTCTATACATGCGAAATTAAATGGAACTTTGTATTGACTTAGTTCAGAATAGGTTTCCTAAACTTTCGATGATAATCCATGTATTACGGAGCCAAAGAATTTGGGACACAATAACACTAGATATTTATAGAACTAGACTATGAGTTGATTACAAATGAAAGCTATAAACTAATAGATCCCGACTGTATGACTAGTTGGTATAACTCTCGCATAGAGTATTGAGTTTGATAGGGTATGATGTAGTGATTGTATTCTTATTGTGGATCCCAAACTATTAGCGAAAACTATTTTACTGCATTTTTGTGTCAGCCTTGAGTGAAACCTATGTCCACACTTAGACGAGTGGAAGAAAATGTTAAACGGTTAGAGGCAGTTGACGGGATATACAAAATCTATGTTTCGTGCTATTTGGAACTCATCAGCAGGGCGTTTTTTAATCTTTAGGAGACCTGTATTCTTAAACATATTATTCATTAAATGTTGTAGAAACTCTTATCCTGTACAAAAACATTTCAGTTAGTTCCAGGTAGTTTATTTACTTAATTTACATTTATACGTATATAGTTACCAGTGTTTTTATTTGCTTTTTGTTTTTGTATAAGAAACTTGTTGAAATACTTTGTGCTGAGAACTTCATATTATACTAAACATTCAATATTGAGTAAAGTCACTAATAATAATAATAATAATAACTAGTGCTTCGTGACAGACTAGGTATCGTGTCACCTAACATCTCAGTCTGAGACATTCCTACTGAGCTATACGGATCATAACTTACTGCCCGTAGGACTGAGGTATTTACAACTGACTCATCCCTATGCGGTGTTCAGCCGAGAATGAATAAAGATTTGTTTACTAAAATGTTTCTTGTAATAACCAATCATCATCACATATCTTTAATGACATCATAGAAGCACATTCTGCTCATAAATTCGTTTTACAGCAACGAAATAAGAATCCTCAGGTTAAGTGCAAGTTTCCCTCATCTTATTCCTGCTGATTATGCACCAAAACCAGTCCAATTAACTAAACTTCAAACAAACTCTATACAATATCATATATATATATATATATATATATATATATATATATATATATATATCTTCGAACCCATTTAGAGGTCAATCAGTCGCTATGCCAGAAGTGGATTGAGTCTCTAAACAAGTAACTCTAGTGACTCATCTGAAAGTCTAAATCTTATGATTATGTTATATCATCTGATATAAGAGATTTAATTTGCTCTGTGAAACTTAAAAAAATGACAACCAACATTGTAGTTCACCTGAATTTTGCACAACTACTGTTTGAATGTTCACATATTCGTAGCTTTATTATAATCACATTTGAATCTCCTATTTAAAACAACTAGTCCCTTTGATAAATTTCGATAATACAATGGAAAGATGAAGGTTATCAGAATTAAGTGATATATTTGCGCAATACATTTCGAAAAATCTGATCACACATATACTTGTTAAGACATTTTTATATGAAAACTAAAAGGTCATCTAGACAGGTTAAAAGTAAGCCGTAACAAAAAAAATGAAGCACACAAAACAGTGTGATAACCACTCTCGATAATAGATCAGTATTACAAGAGTAGGTTAAGGGTTTTACTTTTCATATAAAAAATTTTTAACAAGTATATGTGTGATCAGATTGTTCGAAATGTATTGCGCAAATATATCACATAATTCTTATAACCTTCCTCTTCTCATTAAATCTCCTAATCAACCACTAATTTTTACACCAAGCTATACAGAATGGGCACAATATGAATAGTCGGTTTTTACAAGTCATTTTCGGTTCATAACTGTTTAACTGGATCTCAAACGAATGATATAACTGGTTATTATATAGATCACTCCAATACAGTCAAAAACTTCACTGTTAAAGTTGATTGTTTCTCAATTATTTGTAACAGTTTAAAATGTATGTTGTGCAGTTTATGTATATTATCACTACAGTCCTTTACCATCTTATATGGGTCAATGAAACGCCTGGATGTACATGTACCTATTCATAAGGCTAGTTTAAAAAAGGATATATACAAATTGAGAATGACAGTATTACTCCTGTCATTCTAGACAGAAATCTGTTTTTCTCTTTCAATATATTTGATAGCTGACATGTTGTTTACAATAAACTCAGAGTTGTTTGACCGTGTTTACATTTTTAAGTATAGAATACTTTTAATATTTGTACATTTATACATCCTAGTCACAGCTCATTATTGAAAACACCACTTGGTTATGTTTTCAGAACTGAATATTGACTAATTTTACAAAAACCAGAGTAAAAGAAAACACTGTTTAGGATTGAGATTTATCATAAGCGGATTTCAGATTAAAAGCTATAAAAAAGTTTAAGAAGCAATCCAACAGTTGTTTCATCCTCATTTTAACTTCTCTGCTGTGCACACAGAAAATTTTTCATGGTTTCGAACCTAAAACCTGTATGTTTTCTAACGAACATGATACTTTAGAATCAGTGATTATAGGATTCAGTGATATATTTGAGGCAAAAGTCAGTTTGCCGTTAATTCACCATGTTACAGCTTATCACTTAACTGCTGACAGTTCAACTATCACCAAATACTCATTAACTGGTTACAAACCAGAAATAAGGCACTTACTTTAGAACCTTGGTAAATTTACGTCTTTGTTATTGATTTAAATACACAATCAACTTAACACATACCACAATGTTGTTCATGTCATTTCACTAAAATAAGGATAAATTTTAAACGTCTAAAACAGGTGAAATACTTAAAGAACTGAAGTTCACCAAGCATGAAAATCGAAAAAAGAATGCAGTGGAGGATTTCGTTCTACTTCTGATATATATATACTGTCCCAATCTATTCAGGTTAACTTTCCACCGATTAAATCTGTTTCATTTTCTTAGAAAATAATTTCCTGATAAAATGGGATACTGTGGGATTTCGTTGCTTATGACTCACTAGTTAACATTTTCCCAAAACAAAAAACCCAGTGGAATATAACTTAAAAACATGTAGACCAAAGATAGTTTATTTTTTCTGTAAAATGTTTTGTTACTTTTCTTATGCCCACGTGCAACGAAAATATTTCACTTGACATTTAGAAATACATTCACTTTCAAACTGATCAATATCGAAATTAACACTGATGGCTATTATTAACTGTAATCGTTTTTACTTTCCCGTTGTTGGTTTATGAGCTTAATGAGGAAGTGGCTAGACATTGTTTATAGTTACAAGTTTATTAAACTGAGCATTTGCAAATAATGATTCTAAGTCTGCGGTGAACATCACCTGGTTGCAAATGCGATTGGCTGAGTCACTACATAAGACAAAATAGGCATTGTCGTTTTCAACAGTATAAAGTCATATGATATAGAAAAAAACTAAGTAAGCGCTGAATTTATCAGCCTAGAAAATTACACCAATATGTGTTATGACATATAAACTAAGACGTACGTACCTACCAATCTTTTAGTGCAAAATGTCTGTTGACAACGTAAAAAGTGATCTCAAATTCTTTTCTGAATGTTTATCATCACTATGAGATTACACATTTCAACATCCGAATGTCTTAACAATTTAATAAGATTAAATTGAGATTGTGAACTGATCAATGTTAGACCACCATTGAGAACCTGGAAGCACTGGACAGTCATTTTGTCCTAGTATGGGACTTCTCAGCAGTGCTTATCCACGATCCTGCACGCAAGACTCGAACATAGGACCTTCGGTCACGGGCGCGAAGGCTTAACCTCTACACCATTGATAATCCAATAAGAGAAATATAAAGAGTATACAAGAGTAATAATGTCTCAGTTCCATGTTATGTTCCGATGTAAAATTTCTAAATTTAATTAGGACTTTATAAGCTTCTATCTTATCACAACTCTAAACTTCCTTTTTGAAATGGTTTGTTTACACTAAATTCAATAACAAAACCGTTGTGAATCTCTGTGATCTAGACTCATGCCTTCCATACTCATTTGAAGGTTTCTTATTTAAAAGATTTTTGTCTTAGATATGGCAGATACAATGTTATAGACAACATTTTAGCAGTGAATATCATTGATACTCTATGCCGAGTAATAAGCTCATTATTATATTATAAAAGTGTGCTGGTGTATTATTTCATATTATCAATTCCAAAGATTTCTTCTCAAGAAGTATTATTTATTCTATACAATAGATAAATAAGTCTTATTCACTTGGTTCACTGATAGCTAATTCATCGTACAAGTGAAACCATTTTATGAATTCACTCTAACAGTAATTGAACCTCAAATTAAGTAATCACGAGCTGAATAGTAACCCCATAAAATGAAATTAATCAGCAGATGAACTAGTAACTGAAACAATCTGCTTACAACAGGTAGTAGGTTTTAGACTAGTATCTCATACTTATCTTTGAATATATGAATTACAACGCTAACCCTACCACAAAAAATATATGTTTTGAACCAGACCACGTAAAATTTATACTTCGTAAATCAGATACATTACAATGATTTCAACAGTCTAGGTTCGGAAACGAACGCGATCACTGATCGCGTCAATCAATAATGCACAGCATGTAAAGGTCAATTTCGACCTATCCCGCTTGCATAACATTCAAACTCATTAATGTTAGTAATGATGATATGCCTTACAACGTCCCAGTAACAATGGCTCTTGAGAACACCAAAAAGCAACCAGCAGTATAAATGAGATTGGTTAACCAACAAACCAACTCTGAGTATGAACAGTCAGCAAAACTTGCCAAAGTAATGCCAAACAATTCTCAATATCAATGGAGAACCTCCTATTTCATATGAGTCCTTCAGCTCTACATAGCAATATAGCTTATGCTACATACGAAACACATTGTATCTTGGGCCAAATGGTATTTTACAATATTAAACGAAACGAACAGTTTGTTCCACGTCTGCAAATTTACAATTAATATGCTGCTTTCCGTTTGTCCTTGACTATCACCTACTTATTGATCACTTGTTCATAATCTCCTATGTAATTATATATATATATATATACTTAGTATCCTTAACCGGTATATGATGAAAATATATCAAGGGTAAACTTTGGCTAGTTGTACTAGAGTGTTTTGTTTTTTAAGATCTATTTTCCTCGCTGCAGACATTTGATTTGTTGGCTTGTTTTTAGATAACATAGCGTTTTATAAAAGTTTAATTCACGTGCACACATACAAATAGATGGTAGAATTTCGACCCTTTGATCTATTAGCAGCTTTTCTATATAACAGCAACTTTCAGTAAAGCACTTTCTCCTTTCTAATCGATCATTGTGCTTTAGTAGAGTTGAAAATAGTTAAGAATCTGCACTTTATTTTGATAGTAACCAACATTATTATTATTTCCTACTACTATAATTGTGTTACGTTGTTAATATCGTCAGATACATCATCATAGTTTATTTTATTGTTGTTATACTTTTCCTCAAAATACAGTTTTCAACCCCATACTTCTGATTTCTTCCTCTCCACTGGAATTTAGAAAGAAAGAATTGAATGGAGTAAGCAAAAAAAACACATGGGATATGAATGTTTTGAATGTAGGCGGAAGGCACAAGTTGTATAATCTGTACAAAATCTGTACACTAAATGTTTTCATTATACTCTGAACTTAATTAACAAGTGAATTAGAAAATTAAGTATAAGTTAGTATTCAAAACTCCTCTTCCAGTCAATATAAATTTATTCGATAGATATAAATTATTTTCTGTTAAACAATATATGTCTATGTGGGTTGTTTGTGTAGATTTTTAGTAATTTTTATATATAGTTGAAATCATGAGTCAATTGAAGCTAGACCACCAGTGAAAACGTGGAAGCATTGGACG
>NC_031495.1:61484409-61563805 GCF_000237925.1 Schistosoma mansoni | reverse complement strand
ACCCCATTGTTATTAGTATGAATATGACGAAATTTCAGAGCACATGGTTTATTCTCTCCCACTATTCATGGGTTATTAATCATGGCCTTCTGCTCCTGACCCTCACTTTCGGATTCCTAATCTCTCTAACGGTTAAAGATACATTATTCTCTCTTAGTGTCCTGTCTTTTTTTCCATTACAAGCAGGTAGATAACTCACTAATCTTATAGATGATGATCAACTAAGGCCGATTATAAGAACCTCAAAATGTCCTGATTCCTTGCGAGTTGCTCAATGTTTTATTTTTCTTGCCCTGAAAATTTTACAATCTTCTACACTTTCATATCCTTTGACTTACTATTAGTCTTTACCATCTCTTAACCACATATAATCTGACCAGCCTCTTATATCTTGTACCATTAGTTATCTTCATAGCAGTATGATATACTTAGTGGATGTCTAACCCATAATACAAATGCTTTAACCATCTGATTAGCATGTAACATGGAACTAGTAGAGACAGCGTATTCCAAATATGAGCTTTGATTAAAGAAATATTCATACTTACCACAAACGTAAGAGAGCTTAACACCACAGAAGGAGGGAAGGTGGCGTCACTGACCAGCAGACATGATGGTAGGGAGATAACTTTAGTTCACCCATGTCTGTAGGGCAGAACATTTTGTTTAACCAGTGCTTCCAGGTTTTCGATGGTGGTCTAGCTTCAATTGATTCATGATGTTATTGGATTGTGATTTTTTTTAATACAACTGATACTTCCTATTCATTTATTGAATGAATAAAGTGTATTATTTTTAGTTATAAATTAACTGTCCTTTAGAAAAGAAATTTAAAAATCTAGAAAAGTGACACAGTTATCTATGTACACCAGCTATATGCCTTAAAACAACTAGCTTAGTTGATAGAAAAACAAATTCAGAATGAAAAAGCTTGCACAAATAATACGATTATTATAAATAAATTAATATATTTGTAATATCCCAATGAGTAGAAAAATTAGATTTTCTGACGTTTCGTGACTCGGTGTAAGCCACCTCTTCAGAGAATGAATAACCAAATGAACAATCAATACGATTATTGTTTATTGAAACACCAGTAGCTTCAAAAATATTACACATCAAGTAAACAGGTAACATCGATCTGAACAAATCATCCTTTATATTTTACAAAGATGAAGAAATTCAGAAATCCCGTCATCAAGATCACAATTAAGTTGAGAAATTCAGAATATACAAGCGGGCAACTACAACTCAGTTTACATTTTATAAAGCTTCAGAAATAGTTAATTTGATTAAATGGTTAGTTTCGCTTTTTTTTTCTCTCAATAATATCGACAGTTTGTTTAGATAATTTCAGGTCGTGTCAGTTTTATACTAACTTGTGTGTGAAGGTCAATTCTAGGTTATGATTAAGAATGAAACTGTATGATTTTGTCGGTACTTGTAAGGTCAAAGTAGAAAAAGAAAGACCCGTCAATTACCGTTATTTTTCAAACTGAGTATAGTTATGATTTTATCTAATTTTATGTAATAGCCAGTTAATGAAATAAATGATATTCTAGTAAACATTAGAAACTGTAAACTAAGGATTTTATAAAACTGTTATTTTGTATAAATGAAACACTGTTCTTGAAAATACAAGATACTATTGCTAATCATCGTCAATATATTTAATCCAAGTGTGTAAGCACCATAACATATTTTGGTGCTTGAAACTTTTGTACAACCATTGGGCTATGATCTTTAATTTGGGAGTTCCATAAAAGTTAATGGGAATTTACAACAGATTCATTTTTAAATGTTAAATCCGCTGAACTATGTGCATTTAACTATAGCTTTAAACTTGTATTTCCTCTTACATGTGTTCATCGTTTACTCATTTATATAAGAAAAGTTCTGTACAAAGCAATAGAGTTAACTTCTCTTTAGAAAGGAAATATTCTTAGTTGTTTAAAAAAGTCAACATCAGTTTCTTTGCCTGGTGAGATTTCGTTAAGGTTTAAAAGGATTTTCGTCATAGGTTTATACCAATTCTGTAAGTACTGAATGACACTTTCTTGGTAATTTATTGGTAATTAGCGTTATATATATCCATGATATCTCCTAAAATCGAATCCATGACCGATGTACTGAATAATAGCAGGTAACAAATAATTTTACTTCACCTATTTTCACTGCCAAAAGAATAAACTCTTGAGAAAAGGTCCAGTATCATTGTGTTCACGTTTTGTACTGTCAGTTAAACTCTATCGAAAAATATATGTGCTTACTCGTGTAAATTGAAATAATGAGGTATATTATCCCATCAAAATACTTCAGGTTTTACTATAAGTTTGACTTTTACGGTTGCTGTTTGCTACTCATCAGTATCGGTTTTATCTAACTTATATTTTATTGGTACCTATATATCCGAAACCTTATGATAGTTTCTATAGAAGAGGTGGATTTGTAATTACCAAGATGATCCGGGATACGTTTTTGTTGCTATTTTAAGACTGTTCAGTTAGATTTATATTCATCCCAATGTTGATATTGATATTAGGACTAAAAACCAGTAATATTCAATCCAAACGCTCAATGCGTTATCTTCTAAGCTACTGAATCCAGATACTGGGTCTTTTGTGCTATAGGTATGTGATGTGTGGGCGAGAATGACAATGATTGGTTGTCTTGATGAGTCAGACATTAGATGGGATGACAGGTGTTATATGTGTTATATGTATTCCCCTATCCTTATTATGTATTGACACTTATTGATGGACCGTTATTGATGGACTGTTATTGATTGACTGTTCCTTGTGTCGGATTTTGGTGTGGAAATATATTGACGTTATAGTCAGGCTAATCTCGTGTTCTTGATCTGAGTTCTGTTGAAGTCCTGTAGAATAGACACTGGGTGGGAATCTAGTATAGATATTCGTCTAAGGCAAATTAACGTCCCACATACGTGTAAAAAGTGAAAGGACTGTTATAACCAGAAACCCCTAGAGTTATAACCAGCATCCTCTACGTTTATAACAGTATGATATATTTATTATTTTTAGAAAGAAGTTGAACTATTCTGTTGTCAATAGTCTTGACTGAATTCTGATAAGTTTATGAGTCCTCAAACAGGATTTGAAGTTGTCAACTTGAAACATTGACGATTTTACTAATTATTCTTGAGTTTGAAGTTTAGGCTGTTCATGTTCTCAGTTTTTAAATGTTTGATTCGTATTGGACATTTTCAAATATAACCAGTTAATGAGAAAAATAATCTAGGTTGAATGACATGTCACTCTTTTCAAAAAAATATAATTCAATGCCAATTTTAAGCAATGGAGATATCATTCTTTACAAGTATTGATATTTGCTAACTCTGGAAATGAAGGTAATATACAATCAATTAGCACTTGTATAGTATTTTAACTGATTAATCAATGTCATTATGTATATATGTGCCTGGAATAGGTTTATTCCAATAACATTTTATCCATATTGAACAGTAAATATAGTTAATAATTTTGCAGAAACATAATTACCCAGCCACTGTAATCAATATTTTCACTAAATGGACACATACAATTCATTATGTTTTAGCTATTACCCTCTTGCATATCAAGCAACAATCTAAATGAAAAGATTATGGGATAAATTCAGCCTACATAAAATTTCTAAAAAGATTAACTCTACGTGCCAAAAAGGCATCTATCAAAATCGTGGGAGAACATTTTATTTTAAACACAAACACGCCTACTAAATACTAGTTTATATCACAGTTTGGCTTATTTATTTTCTAAGTTATATGGTTCTGTGTAGATTTTATGTAGTTTAATTATAATTTTTACCATAGACTGAAGTCACCAGCAGAACAACTGAAAAGTAGGATGAATCGAGATAGTTATTTCTTTATAAAGTACAGCTATGTGTTCTCTCGGGATCGAACCCAGGAACTCATAAGTCTCTAGGTGTTTAATACTCCTCAGTACCATTAAATTGAAATTTGATAGTTCACATTTTCAGTTTATGATGTAGAGTGCTCATCCTATGTCACAGGTGAGTGTATTTCCTACTTCCAACTTTGTTAATCACATACGTTACTTGGATATTTTAACTGTTAATAAAGTTTTGTCAATCCAGAAGATAATTTGGTTGTTTATCAAACAAATAAGAACACTTATTTTTTATGTGACTGAACGACATGTTGTTTTACACAATAAATATACAATCAATATTACAAAGCGGTAACGTGAATCAATTCTATATTATCTATGATTTTCAACCATGTCATAATCAAAATGTTTTTTGTTTTTAAAGTACAAACTATATGAATTTATGTTGTACACATATGGAATAGTCGGTGTTTAAACAAAATACATAATTCGATATAACCGTAATTATATATAGTTAAGATCATGAGTCAATTGAAGCTAGACCACCATGGAAAACCTGGAAGCACTGGTGGTCTGGCTTCAATTGACTCATGATCTCACATATATATAATTACTAAAAATCTCCACAAAACCCCCTTCTGATAATAACTGTAATTAATAAAGGGGATGAATGAAGATTGTTGCGATTTCAACATTCAATTAAGAGTTATACTTTAGTTTTGAGAACTAGCTGGCTGCATGAGGTCTAAGTAAATGAAGTGAATATTATTCAAAGATTGTGACTCAATGATTGAAGTTAAAGTCCTTTAATCACCATCCTATTCCCCCTTTTTTTTAAAAAGAACTCGTACATTTACATTTATGAAGGTAATGACATTTTACTTTTCGTATTATTGTTTGATCAACTTTACCTAAATCTTTCTTTAAATGTTTTCATATAAGATTATAGTAGATTATAAAAACTTTCGTCTAAATGTGAGCGAATAGTTTCGCATTATTCGGGTGCCAAGTTGATGTAAGACATACTTCCATGAAAAAGCTTGGACCACATTGCCAGGCGAAACGTTGGATTTACTTCAAATTCATTCGCTGTGATTTTACAAATATATTCTTCCTATATAATGTCTTATAGCAGATTACTTTTAAATTAAATCATGTCTTGCAAATGGATTAGTTTTAGATATTACAAAAAGATGCTTCTTTCGTTTACATATACCCAACGAAGTAACCATTCTGCAATATTTTCATATACTTACTAGGGAATCTGATATTCAGTAAAATTTCAAGTTTCATCTTGTTTGTCAAAACTTGAATAAAGTTGTTTTTCAATTTTAATTTCAGAAAAGATCCAAATAAAAGTAGAAAATGTATCGAAACAAAAAACTGCATTTAATAGTCCTTCAGCTAACTTGCTTAATGTTCAAAACAACCCTGAAGATCGTTCACGTTTAAATGATTCATTAGAAAATTTATCAGAATCAATTAGATCACGCCAGTTACCATTAAGATTAGCCCCATGTTTAAATAAAAAAAATCATTTTGATTACATGGTTGCTGATACAAAGTTGGATTCATCTCTATATGACTCCAAATTATCACATATAGATGATAGCAGAATAAATAATCGCGATGCGTTAGATAATGATCAAAAAGTGAAAAGTCGTTGGGATCCATGGTTGAAGACAAGTATAAGTCAGCGAATTAACTCAAGAGCTTATGAATGTTTAGACTCTCGACTCAAGGGTGTACAAGAAGAATTCGATAATGTGACTGACCAAGAAGAAGAAATGGACTACATAGATGATAATCAAAATAATAATGAAATAAGGAATTCCATAAATAAAAACCGTCAATCAGAAACTGATTCTCTAGAATCAAATGATAATGATTCAAATCATAGAAGACAAGAATCAGGATCATCATCTTCATCATTATCATTCAAGAAATTACGTCCTGAATATTTATTTCATTTTAGGAAATCGAAACATAAAAATGCTGAGTCTGCAAACGATCTTCAAAGTTAGTTTCCCTATTTTTTTAAATTATTTTTTCCCTGGTTCATTGTATTTGGTATTTTTCAGTATTGAGATCATATTCACTTCGTAGTATTTTTTATCTCGATTAAATTCCTATGAAATGATTCAGTTACAGACTCAAGTTTATGACTCTGTGAACTAATAGGACTAATTTTAATTTCTGGTGTAAATTTCAAATGTTTTACACGTTTGATTTTAATTTATGGTTCAGTAAATGTTTATCATTCATATTTATTGGTTGCTTGAACCTTACCATTGAAGTTTAGGACTTCAACCGATCAGTCTCTTATTGGCGCATGTGCAACCTATGCTGATTGGCTTGATATTGCAAGCATTTTGGGCAGAGATGGATGGTAGCTAGCAGTGGAATTCAGGACGCTCATTTCGTCCTATTCGGGAAATAACGGCAATGTCAAAACATTACGCATAGAATGCACGTATACCAAAAGGAGAGACTGATCATTCGCAATCTTAAACACCAATTGGAAGATCCAAACAACCAATATATATATATATATATATATATATATATATATATATAACTAAAATCCATCTCATTGCGCTAGCCGATGACTGTCTGAACTTCTTAATTAAGTGGATGGCGTTTGAAGAGAACAGTACTGGATTGGAGTTTCGAAGTAGTCATCAACTCTGAGATGCAGGTAATTTCAGTTCGCTAAGCCCATAAAGAACGAGACGAGTGTCCTTATTCTACCGCTAACTATTCACATGGTTTTATCAGAAGTCCAGTACTGAACACTCCCTATGGAAGAATTATCAGTTGTTACAACACTGTTATTTTTATTTGAGACATTTTGTTATCGCGTAAATAACCTAAAACCATATAATTCTGGATAAATAATCTAAATACAAACACAACAATCCTAACTCTCATAATTAGAACACATAATATGCTCAGTCGATGAAACGATGGCTCCATTTTCAAAGTGATACGGTCAACATTAAGTTTGATAGTCTGCTCTTATTTTCATAGGTTCATGGATGACTTTCAAAACTTATGACTAACGGTAATACTTCTTTAAATAGATGATAAAAACTACAAATTCTAAAGCATTATGTATAAAACATTGAACAGTTGAAGGTAACCGTTTTCCGTCTGCATGTTTTTATTTTTTTTTTAGATGTTAACACAACGAAACAGAAATCCGAAAAATATTGCAATGAACGAGAATCTATGCCTCCACCATCTAGTACTACTGTCTTAAAAAATTCCAAGAAACATAAAACAATTGGCGCCCGTATTGTCAATTTTTTCTCAGCTCATTCTAAACATCGTAAAATGGACGGCAATCAGTCAAGTAATAATTCTTCAATTCATTCATCTGATTCACCAAACAACATTAACCTAGATTGCGATGATTCATCAGAATTAAGTTTAGGTCAACAATCATCTAGTGAGATTTCAACTAGCAAAAGAATCAATCAAAAAACACAAGCATGCACTCGTGGTATTCCAACCGATAAACTTGGTCCTCCTTGTAAAACTCGGAAATTAGTATCTGTTGGCACTTCTCCATCACACTGGACTGGTAAGTATATCTATAATAACAAGGCTAATGATAATACCAATAATAATGGTATACTTCTAAATTTATCTTTTCATTTCCTTGCATCACGATTCTATGGATTCGGATTTTATTTCAGAAGGGATTTATTTTCAATAAATGAAGGAAGTAGCTATCCAGTGGTTCCAAGTTCTTATAATTTCAAGATAAATGAAAATAGTTTCATTATTAATAGTATGTGCATTATGTTCCATGTAGGTTGTTAAAAATACTAGTAGTCTCTATTAGATGGCTTAAACTCTCCGTTCTTGCATACATCTTCGCCGACATTTTGTCGACTATATATTGCACCCGTAAAAGCTATAATCCTGTATTCATTAGTAATGGGCTTCCAGATAGATCCGTGACGTTGGAATAATAAGTCGTAACTAATCTTGTTTGATCATATCGAATATGTGGTAGCTGACTGCAACTGGTATTGCGTAATGGTCTCACATTCTCACCATTCGATTGGAGATAAAATATATTGAAAATCTAATCCCACGGTCAAATGATAAGTGTTCACTACAATATCTGAAGTAACTAATTTATATTACTGGCTACTTCATGGTTACAGCGCTTTGTAGTGATCGAACAAATGTCAATTTAGGAGAAAAACCGTCTACAATTTTTGTTAGGTGGACTTGACAGAGTAGCAGCAAATACATCGTTCAGTATCCTGCTCATATTTATTTCCAGAAACATGGAATTTCAGCATGCAATTCACTCGAATCACAATAATACAATCACAGCCAATATTTTAAAGAGTGATTAAGATAAACAATATTTGTAGATCTATGACAAATATGTTTTGAGTTAAGATATCTTTCAACGCTTTTTGAAATATTGAAATCGTCCGCCTATCAATGTTAGATCATTATTGGAAGCTTGAAAACACTGAACTACATAGGGCTCTTCCGCAGTGCTCATCCACGATATCGCACACGAGACTCGAAACCAGAACCTTCGGTCTCAAGAGAACTTCTAACCACTAACCCGACATCTGATGGTGTTAATATCCAACTTCAAACAATCTACGACATTAAGATTAGTTATCAGAAGCTACATCGGTTAGACACTGTAAGATGATATAACTCACTAGTCAATAAATTAATCAGCTGTTCTCTGAACAACGTGAAAAAGTCAACTAGTAATAAAAATTAGTACTTTTTGAACAAAGGGAGTAAGTATTCGTTCTTCGTAGTAGTTTGTAAAGCGTTCAAAAGACTGTAGATAATGATACTGTACAATGCTTAAACATTTAATTCAAGATGTTCTAAAAAGTGAACAAGCAAGTCTTGATCTCCAATTTACTCGTTAAAAAATAATGCTATTCCTCTTCAGAATAGTTAACCACAAATTCTACTTCTCCCACCTGATGCTTGTTGGTTTTCTTGTATGTTTACGAGACTATTTGAATCCGTTATCTGCAAATCATGGTAGCCAAGTTTGTTTTTGTCTGATAAAATCTAGATCACTGTATATAACAAGCTAACATGAGAAGGAATCAAAATTCTTGGAGCTTAACATTGTAATTTTAATATTTTACAAACAAACATCGCAATTTTAACAAATTTCAATCTCAAATACTCCTGTTGGTCATATATATTTACAAATAAAAAGATAAGTTTTTATTACAACAACCTCCCCTCAATGTATTTTGGCTTTTGATTTTTGTTCATCTGTTTGTGTCAATGTACATATTGATCTAATTCAATAGGTACGAAAGACAGGTTATCTGTTGTTACATGGCATTCTACAGTACGTCTAAGAGTGGTGCTATTTAAATTCATCAGTCAATAAAAGGTTTCATTTTCACAGTAACTATGAGGAAGGAGTTACGATTACTCTAACAATGTTTAGTTCAAAACTGTTAATTACTGGGCATAAATTAATGTTACGTTTAGATCGATTAATACTTTTTTGTAAAGTTTGAATGCTCAATGAGAAGAGGTAATTACTTTGAAAAATGTAATGTATTTGCATTTTATGTCTCGAACAATGCAGTTACATATATAGTTGTCATGGCACTTATAAAAACTAGCGAATATCAATAAATGAAGTACAAATATACATGAAGCTATAAGTTTTCAGATAAAGAAGAGAAAAATTAGTATACTATAGGATGAATAAGATGTCGTCACACCACCCCAGGTCGTAAAAATGTTTTAATGATTATCAGGAAAAATTCAAGTTTATGAGCAAATTATTTCTGTATGTATGAAGGGGGTGTGAATTTGTGAATAGTCACAGCTTATTAAGTTTAAGAATTCGTCTTTAACAATTCTTATACAACGTTTTAAAAACCTTGTTCTTGCCAATCCTATGGGCCACTTTGATTAGATGTTTTACTATTAATAAACATAGTTTTCTACTTCCTACTTTTATCATGGAATTGGATACCAAGTGATTCTGAGGCCATTTAGTTGACCTTCATTAGTTTTTATAAATGCCTTGATAAGTTTATGTATGATCAATTTTTTTTTGAAAAGCATAATATAAATACATCACATTTCAAATTAACTGCATCTTCTCACCGCTCTACTAAGATGTTAGACCAGATCAAAAATTGAGATAAAGTTGTAATATGCCCATCAGTATAAATGACTCGACATAGAGAGCATAATTTTCCTCTTTTTGATGGTTGGAAACGATCCCAAGGAAACTCAAAATCAAATAATCCATCTTTAATGAAATTAAATCCATTGACTTAAAACACTAACAAACTGAGAAATGAATTTGTCATACATGAAAGTGTAAACTATAGATGTATACCAGTGATAAGAATTATCGTAAATTGTTGGTTGATGAATATTTTAAATGAAACCAGTATTCTCTATACTAAACAATATCTAATCCGAGTGAACCACCGAATCGAAATAATCGTGACAAAACTGAAAATAATCGTATTACTCTGCTTAACTACTACTACAATCTAGTCTAGTGATATTAGCGACATTTTTATGTTTGAATGTGAACATATATCAGCATCATTATATGTAGTAAGGTACCATGTGAGACTATTTACTCAGTGTCGGATTATTGTGGGTAAGTAAACACTTTACTTCACTGACCCTCTTCTGAAAATATACAGTTGTTTCCCAGATATGAAGCAGTCCGTATCGTATCCTCTAAATACTCTGGTTTTAACTTGATTTGCGTGTTATCTAATTCACCTCCTGTCTCTTTATTCACTTTGAAGTTCCCTCTTACTAAAATGTTCACATATTTACTGTATAAAGAATTCATGTAAACAGTGCTTGGACTTTCAGTGCTTCCTTCAATTAATCTCTACCTCTGTATCGTCCTAAACCTGGATCAATACATTTCTGTGAGTGTCATATAAAGTAATTTACACCATTTACCTCAAATTAATCCACCTTATTCTGTTATGACGATTAAATCCTTAGTACTGGTCTTTGACTTTCTGATTCGCGCTTTTTCTCTCGTTCTCAAGTTGCCATGCAGGAAATCCGATTGAGAGTTCAATAAGCAAACTTATCAGAAACATTATATTTAAAAATTCAAGAGCCTTTTACTAATTTTGAAATTAGAAAAGTTACAAGCAACTGTTTCGTTTGGGACTAGAGCTCGTGAGAAAGTGGAGATTTGTAGCTCAGGTGGATGATCTTAGTGGAGTTTTGTCCTCTGAGCTGAATGGTTTGGTCATGGAGCTTCCACCTGAAGTTTGTGCTGATGATTTTGTTCAGGATAACGATGAAAGCTCCACGACCAAACCATCCAGCTCAGAGAAGAAAACTCCATCAAAAAGTAGTACTCGTCAATATTATGTAGTAACTGTTGGGTTAACATTTAAAACACGTAGCTTTCTTAAGACTTTTCTTATGACTATCATACTGTAATTCAACTGTCATCTTTTATTTTAAAAGTATTCTCTGATTTCACAATGTCTTGGAGAAACTCTTTCACTTAAGATAATAGTTTATATATACTGATGAATGTTTTCTGAAGCTATTAACAGCTGTACAACTCAAACATTCTTCCATCAAATAACAGTAATGATGAACATTTTTCAAATACAATTTAATGATCGATTTAATTTTAAAAAAAATTTTTTTTAGTTTTTGATGAAGCGGAAATTTAACATTCAGTTATTGATACTAACAAATTGATTTATTAGTTTCTAACGATTTTTCATAAAATTCTTTTTGCTTGCCTGGATCAATTTTAATAAATATTTCTGAAGAACCGTTTAAATTACTTAGACAATCAGAAAGTATTGCATCTATGTAAGGATAGTCAACCCGTCCTGTAGAAAGATGTGCCAACAAGGATGAATATTTCCGACGATTGGTAACTTGTCACAAACTCTTCATAATATCAATCTATTTCATTCCTTCCTACACAACTTTGATTCTAAATCAAAACATGATGAAACTGTAATTGTATTTGATAAACAAACAAACAAAAAAAGTTATGTAAATTATTCATTTCTTATTTGGATTCTTAACTACTTAAAGAAAGAACAATCATAACAAATAAATGAGGGTAGATGTTAAATAATGAATTGGTAATAAAATGCAACAGTACAAAATAAAATGCAACCTAAATTGTTATGTATCTCTATTACTGTCTGATTCCTTTTTAATATTGAATGCTTATAGGCTATTCGGACATGTTTGTACTACTTTTCTAGGTAAATTTTGTATTTTTACTTTGAATTTGATTGTGCTCTATCAGTAGACATATTAGACTATTAGTGTGTGTGTGTATGTGAGTGTTTGTCGACAGGCCTATACACACCATAAAGATTTACTCCATAAAACAGTAGATATGTGTACTGTATACGAGCACAAGTAGATCCAACCAACACAAACTACTTGAAATAACCAAACACACACAAAGCACAAATAGGTCATACTACTTTAACCGAATAAAAATAAATAAATAAATGTCTATAATATTTTCTTTTTTATCAGTATACATAATATTGTAGCCTATAATTTCAACTTGTGCCATGGATATTCAATACAATAACAGAGGGGGATAATAATAATAATAATAATAGTATCTAAATCATCTCATTATCAATGGAAAAAAAATGTCATAACCGAAAATTATTGTTACCTATATATCAAGATAAAGAAGTACAAAGAAGTTTATTTAATCATGGATTACTGTTTATTTGAAAAAGAGGTAAAATTAGGCAGCAATTTATATACCTTTTTCTATTGATCTAAACCTATCTGATTGGAAAACAAGTATGCATGCATACACATAGGTATATGTATCAATGCATATATATACAGTACATGTACGCGCGTAAGTTAAGTATACCTATTTGTAGAGTGTGCACATAAAGAAAAAACAAATCTGGACGTTGACATTCATCTGTTTAAGGAATGCACATCTATCGACCTATCCATTTTCAGATATATACATACATAGTACATGTATATATATACATATACATATAGATGTACACTCCCGTAAACTATGAAACCAAATAATCATTCAAATCAATAGAGTTTTCTTATGCCTTTTGATGCCCAAAATTATCACTGTGAATAGGCACAAATTTCTTTTATAATCAAAAGATTATTATTAGAATAAGTAAAAACTGGAATATAAAAATAGTTTCACAACAATTAACTTTATATTATACCAGAAACACAAAACACAAATAACGATTCCTAGTCAAAAAATAAAAAAAAACAAAACAGGTTTACTTAAGCCAACGGGAAGCTTTTTTAATTCATTACACATTGAACAGGATATTCGATTTATTTTATTGAAATCTAATAAAAGATTATTTTATGCACATAAATATTACCCATTTATTTATATTAATATAAGCGAATGAACATATGTATTCACAATGAGTCAATTAATACTCCATTTGGAAAGATTATAATTTTATCTTTTCTTCCATTGATTTTATTCGTGAGTTACATAATTTTAATTTATGTTTACCTTTTAGTATATGTGTTTAGGGGGGTTATTAAAAATAATTTGATCATAATGTTAGTTTTTGTTATAAAAAGTAATTGTCTAAACGGTTTGTGATACGTTCTATTAGTATTATCCCTATTACTATCACCTTTACTATTATTATTATTATTATTATTATTATTATTATTCGACTAATAAGCCCATATCCAAATGTTCCGATTTTCTAACTTTATCACTGCACTGTTCACTAATCCTATTCTCTATTCATTTGACGTTAAAGGTTATAACAAATTATTAGAAATTAAGGAAATCTACTATTCAAGTTGTTTTTGATTGATGAGCGATTGTTATTATTGACTGCTCATGGCTTCAGAATGTTCGCTAGTTCGTCTTTTAATGTTATTTTTTATTAAATAATATGCTTTATACACTAGGCATCTTTTTCAATATACCTTTGTAACAAGTTTAGGCAAATGTCAATTGATGAAAAAACGTATTACTAGTATTGTATATGGACAGTTATTTAATTATCGAATAATTTTCGTCTCTTGTAACGGTCAAATGGTGTCATCTATAAGTTAAGATTGAAATGGCAGTCATTTGAAACGGATCCAATTATTTAAAATTAACATATTATTTGGTTTATAGCTTAGAGTTTAGGAAAAATTAATTTGTTTAAATGTACGCTTGGGATTTCATAGTGTGAACATACTTATTTTTTCTACGATTTGAATATCACACTAGAAAAGTGGATAAAATAGTGTATATCTAGTCTGTGTTCAAGTTATAATGGATGAATTATGATAGATGACTTATACAATGGCCCCATGTTGCTATTAATTATGGATTCTATATATTTGTTGTTCATTCTTTATCGTACAAAAACACAAAGTAAAAAACTTTCAATCATATATTAACAATCTGTGTGTCGGTTTTAAGTTTTTCTCAACACATTAAGACCTCCAATGTTGATTAGGATACCATTAATCGCTTCATAATATTTTATATAGTTCAGATCACGAGTCAATTGAAGCTGGATGACCATGGAAAACCTGGAAGCACTGGACGGCCGTTTTGTCCTATTGTGAGACTCCTCAGCAGTGTGCATCCACGATCCCACAATATATAAGACTGTTGTAATAAACCACAAAAATTATTATCTATTTCCTTTAAAATAATAGCTTGAGAAACGAAGTCTAACTATGTAAGAACTTTCGATTACTTGTCATTCGGTCTGCTTTTCTTTTTTCACCAGACAAAGAAACTCATTACATATTCCTTTTATAAAGATATCATATGTGATATCTTGTAAAAATAGTACCGTAGCACATAACTGCTCAGATTAGAGTTGTAACCAAGTTGTAAATATTGACTGTTGATGTTGTATTTTTATTCTCGGATTTATTTATTTATTTACTCTGTGTTTACTTAATTATTGAAAACAAAAATAATATTATAAAGTTTCTTTGTTGAATTGAAGACTTCTGACGTAGAAACCGGTATTGTTTACTTTTTCTATATGTAACTTCAAAAACAAAAATAATCTTGGTATATTTCAATATCAAGAAATCTGCTACACAAAACCATTTGAAAACAATTTGAGTAAATGAAGGATAATGACGATTACAAGGATGAAGTTGTAGAATTATTTATTTATTTAAACACATAAACATATAAATATTGGTACAAAAGGGGCACCAGATATATTTGCGCCGCACAAGTCTCATTTGATTTATGTGAGGGCTGTGATACTACTCAGGTGCCCAAACTGAAGCAAGTGGTTTTCTCAGGGGACCACACCCTGAGCCTTTGACATGAAGATCTGATTCACAAGTCAGTGGAGCAACGTAAGGAGATGCCGTCCCATGGTAGCCGGTGACCAACGATTGATTCATACGCCATTTGTTCCCTCAGGATACTGGAGCCCATGTACACCATTGGTTTGGAATCAGGGTTTTCCAACTCCCCTAGGTGGACTCTCCGTGTCCACCAAACCGGTTAAAGCGCCGGACATTCGCTTTTCGTCCTCTCAATTTTGTAAACAACAGTAATGCGATGAGAAGGCAGTGAGCAGGACTTTCTTGGGAGAGGCTATATACGCGTGGCCATGTGAGAGCATTTCGAGAGGAAGAGCTGACTCTCCCCAATCTCAGCCGTGCCAGGGCATTTGGGGGCACGCCATACAAGAACATATAACACAGTTCATCTCAAAGGTATATCATACTGTTCACGAAAAACATTAAAGAAAACCAAGTTTAGATCTTTATTGGCTTCTATTCTTAACTATATATATTAAAGCATCTTAGTACACTGAGTTTCGTGATTTTTAAAAGCTTCCATCAAAATGCTTATGCTGTTTGTATATTACAATAAACCTTCATCTCACTGCTTCATAATTTAAACAAATTTGAAGTTTAGTGACTACAGTTTCATGCAAGTTCATCTATTTTAACTAGCCAATGAAAAGAACACAGAGTAATCATCGTAGATGGATCATTCAATAGAAAATAATAATATATTTTCAGCTAATTGACCTATTTCAGTTGTGTATAGTGTTCTTTAAGTTACATGAATTCATTGTTCTTCGTTTCTTACCCATCTGGTTTTAGTTTCATTTGTTCATAACTTGCAGAGATTGGTCGAATTAAATGGATGATTGCCTATAGCAGGGTTCCATTTTTCTGTGTTGATTTATGTATGTTCACAGTACTAGAATACGTAGTATAGAGTGTTCAGTAAGAATTTTCTTGCCTTCGATTCTTTTTTCATAATATAGAAAACTTGAATAAATCATTGTGTAAACATATGGATGGCTTTATAAGATGATTTGTTTACACATGCTATACACTACAATTTTACTCAAACAGTTCTAGAATTCTTCTCTTGTTTATAACTACTCATTAAATTTTATCATTTATGAGGAAAAACTTTTTCTATCTGAGATTAATTTCATGTAAACAATGATTGAAATCTAGGAAATACATCAGGGTTTTTTTGTCCAATTTCCAGACTGTAAAGTTTTTCATTTGTTTCCAGTCTCTAAGTCTGCTTGTTAACTTTAAACCACTAAGTCAGGATTCAGAGGTTCACATTTTTACTTTGGTGACATTGGATGACTATCATGCATTGCATCCGGTGATATGTACATCGCTCGCAACCTTATTGACTTCAGCTCGTCATATCTTCACATTGCATACCCTAGAATACTTCTCAAAGGTGATCAATATTGAACACATAATCACTAATGTTATTACAGCTGTATATCTGTGACGATTATTCAGTTTAAAAATAGCTTATATCATATTTCATTTAAGATTATCTTAATAAGGATATCTCATTAGATTCATAGTGGGATTTTCAGTTATTGCGCTGCAGATTCGATGAGCATAACATCTTTTTTTTCAATTTAACAACTGAATTGTATTTCTAACTTATACACAATACGTGTCACCCAAGGTCAAACTCAATCACTTGGACAAAACCTAAGTGATTATTTATCGTTTTATTATTAAAATGACGATTGTTTACAAGTAGATCATATGCTGAGAAGAAATTAATTTTTACTAGAGTTGTAATAGGAACCGAATGTCAGGATATAGTATTATCTATGCTTCGCATATCATATTGCTGATACTTAGGCTAAAATACACAAGTCAGATTCGTCTTTCAAAACTTTATCCCTGAGTGACTAAAATAACTCTTGTTTACTGTATATTCGATGGATATATATTTTTTTAAGCTTCAAGAAACTTGTGTCTTTAAGGAAGTCATAATAGAATACTGGAGCTTACTTTCTCCAAGTTATATGTATGTAGTGTAAGAATCTAAATGTTATAAACACCTTGTTACTTTGTTACGAATGTAATCCATCGGTTGACTGTTCAGCGGCATAAAAGTAATGCCCTCCATCGAAAGATTGAAGGTTGCTTGTTTATGTCTTTGGTTGAGTCATTGGTGTGCACTGCAAAGAGAGCATTTTCTGTAATGCAACAGTAGCCCAGTGTCCACTAGTTTTCAGTAATTGTTTTGCTTAAGTTAGTCTGTGATGTAAACAAAATACAAATATACTTTCTGTATCAACTACTTTCGCTTTTGTCTAACTAAACTATGGTAAATATTAAAAAAATCATGTTTATACACACTTACACAAACGTACCTGTATACCAGCTGACTAACGAAGTAAACACATGGCAGTAAAGCAGTTATTCATCACCTGTTTAAAATGTTAATTGTTTTGCTCCATGAACTGATAGAAGTTGAAAATCTGGACTACTGGGTTTCGGTTTAGACCTAAAATTTCCTGCGTTCATTTTCTATGGATCCATTAATAAGTGCTTACTACTTGGTGGTTCCATAATAAATTGGAACATCTACTCTTTGGTAATTACTTGAACCAATTAACTTACATTTCTTCACGTTATTGTATAAGTGTTCAACGAGCTAGATTTACGGTCGATCGAAATATAATTCGTTGATTTCACAAATAAGTACTGAAAGTAATCAATATATATATATATATATATATATATATATATATATATATATATATATCAAGAGTGATTTTTTAATCACTAAGCTGTATGAAAGACATCTGCAACGAAACGCTCCGCTTCTTCATTTCGTTATTTCAAACAAATATAATCTGAATTCTTAATAAATAAAAAATACCATTATCCACTGGCGCCATAAGTGTATACGACACTGATGTCATCATTGGTTAGCATCAATTGAATCAAGTTAATTCAGATGATTGAAGTGATATTGATTACGGTATCGACTTGACTATATATCCAATCTGATTGGTTAGTGGGGGAAAGAGTTTAGTTAGATTGGTTCGTAGTTCATTAACCAGAAAATGCGGAAACTCAATCAAAAGAAAATATATAATTCTGTTTATTAATTAACGACAGTTCGTATATTTCAAGAATAATCATGTATGATAAAACCGGTCCTAACTAGATTGTGAATTAGTTCATTGCATTGATTAAATTGACGAAGAGATCTCTTACTCAGTGTTCACTTTGCTTTTAACTGTTTTTTTTTATATAATTATGATCATTCTTTGGTTAGTCAGTCCCCATTAGGTTGTAATTAAGCTGGATCTCAATCATATAAAATATGTTAAGATTTGAATAATCATAATGTTTGATATTTAGATCCTATTCTAATAAAAGTATTCCTCGTGTCGTATTTATTGTTCAAAACTGGGGACTGATTACTTTTGTAGGTATATTTTATAATTTATACTAAAATTTGTTGCCAAGTAATCTCCCATTCTCTTATCGCTTCCTATGACATACTATATTAAACTAATATGCTTATCCTTTTAAACCATTATACCGTTAACAGATTATATAGTTTGATTTTAGTTTTCGATATGAATGAATTGCATTTAGAAAGTATTTACGGGCAAATCAACAGTTGTTTTATCGTAGTTTATGACTTCTCACTAGTCCACACCCATTAAATCACATATACCTAAACATAGGAAACTAATATACAGTATAAATCTCGAAATGTTAAGTTGATTGAGTCAACAAACATTTTCACCTTTTATCAACGAGAGATACTGCAATGAAACTTCGGATTGAAGATTTCTTATATATATCCCCCCTAGCTTCCATATTCAACAGTTTATAAAAGTTAGGGAAAATCAATATTTCAACTGCATACATTGTTATGAGTGAGCAAAACCGACATTACTATTTTGATGATTTCGCCACACAAATCGAAGTGACTCGGTTCAAGAAGAGAGAGTAAATATTCATGGCAGATAAAGGTTTAGTTGATATTAAACGTACTGATTTTTATGATTCCATTTACACTGATCAAAGATCAGATTTTGAATAAATTAAACTGAATAGTATCTGGTACTAAATAATCAATAACTTGGTGTATGAACACAATTTACATATACCGTAAGCTTAAACTACTGCAAATAACAAATATAATGTACTGAGTTATATACCTGGTTTTTCTGATACTTTATTGTTTATATATCGTCACTTTTATGCAACAAGATCAGTGTTTAATAATGTCCACTGTCAGTTAATGTCGAAGCGTGACAGTAAATAACATTGGTTTAAGGATTCATGGGGAATATTCGCTTCATTTATAAGTTGTTTTCACCAACTGTCAACTTTAAACTGAAAATAGTTGATATGTAAGAAGTAAAACATAGTTGACAACTGGTCAATGATTAAAACCAACCAACTTACAATGAGAGGGACTAGTCAACTTATTTGAAAAACAATGTTTTTTTGTTAGGCGGTTGATAGTGGTCAGCAAAAAAAACCCGTACCCAGGTTTCATGCTAGTTGTCGCTTATCAGGTGGGAGTACTTGTCACTTTGAAAATACCAATACTTCCTGCAAGATTCAAACCCATGTCACCAAGCTTCATAGTCTAAGACTGTACCTCACCACCCTCCACCAACTTATACTTCAACATAGTCTACATGATATTGAGTCGCCTACACCAGCGGTCATATTGTAAATTGATAGGTAGATTTCTATCACCATCAAAGGACTAGACAAGCATAATATTGGTCACTACTTGCTGATCATTCATTTGCAGGTGGTAAGGTACCTGGTGGTTCCAGTAACCTGAGATGACAATCAGTAACATACAACTAGGTCGTTGGGGTTTTGTATAAACTAACTTTGAAACGAAGTAAATTTTTAAATATGTTTCATCAAATGAAAACTTTAAGCTTCACGATAAAGCCATCTGGATCCTTGCCAAAAACGTTAGCAGGAATATTTCACCAAAACAACAGACAATTTGTGAAGTGTATTTCATTAGTAAATAAGGCTATCAATATTTTGATAATTTGACCTGGTTTACGAAAGTTTCAGAGTTTATAACTTACCGAGAAACTTTGTAAGTTGACTTTTATTTTGTATTTTATCTCGGTTGTTCTGTTTAGACGAAAAATTGTTTATTATTAAACCATTATTGTTACGAAAAGGTTGACGGTCTATGAAAAGAGCACTTTATTACAAGAAACTCATTGCACACTTCCTTTCTTGTTGAATTCATATTACTGTATAGAATGGAAAAAAGTGTTTTTAATTAGTATTATTGTTCAAATAGATCTTAAGAAGTTTCAAGTGAAGTTCCCACAGTAAATAGTATTGATTGTTAGTTAAATAATAGGTAAAAAGTTTACTAGGAGAAAGCTCTTTACCTCCACTAAAAATATTAATTTTGGGCGAATAACATTGGTCCAGTGTGTTTTGTTACGTACACACAAAATTCAGTTAGTTCAATCAATAAATTACTGTTCTAAATAAAAGAATACAAAGTGCACAAGTCAAACGGACACACACACACTGAACTTTTCTTGACTAAAATGTCCGATCCTGCATACTTTGGTATAAATCCAGTGTTTTTTTCTCCCAAGTGATATACATATATCGTTAATGTAATCTGACACATTTTTATGCGAAAACTAATTTGTTTTACTTATGTTCCACTGATGGAGTACATAGATTAGTTACGTATACTGGATCTAGTTATTTCTACAATTTTACCGCTTAACAATTATAATAACCATAAAAGTAGAAAAGGTGTGTATAGTACTCGATCATATTTCTATCCTTTTGTAGTGACTCAATAATGACAACTGTATTTTAAATGATTATTCCTAAAAAGTTAGTCTGAAGTTACAGACTATTTATCTTATTCTTAAGCTCATAGATAATGCACTCAGTGTTCAACAACTGCATGATAATGGATTTCAAATTCTCTCTATATCTATTTTCAGTTTGAGTGGTTGTAAAGTCTAACTATCTCTTAAATGAAGTAGAAGTAATGTGAATGTAGCCTGATACACAAATATCTATATTACTACTGAATTCACACTTGCTACTATCTGCTTTTTAAGAATAATTAGTATGCTGAGGATCTCATGATCAATGAACTTACTGACAAATTAATTATCCGTTTAAATCGACATGCTGTATAGCGATGAATTAGTTAAAAGGAAATTTGGAAAACGCAGGTTACGGATAAAGTACTGGTTGTTTTTAGAATTAAGCCTAAATACTTTATTCAATTTTTGGCCAAATGCAAATTACATTCAAGCGAAGCGACTAAAAGCGAAGATTTATGAAAAGTTTAATAGTTTGCAATGTCTACTTGGATAAAGCAATCGGTTCAAAACCCTCTAATATGTTAAAACACTCTTACGAAACTTCACTATTTCGTGTGGTTTTTAGTCTGATCTTGACTCGTAGATGAATAATGTCTCCTGTTAAGTTCATGTTATTTGCGGTGAACACAACTGTGTTTCATGGTCGTTCATGAATAATAGGAGACACATACGTATCAGGAATGGTTGCGGTATTTAACAGTTATCGACTTGGATAATCAAGTCGGTCATGACCTAAAGATGATTTTCAGCAAGGACTGACATAGATTGTGGAACTCTCGAAAATCAGGTTGCACTAAACAGGTATTTTGTTATAGTTTGAGACTCGTCAGGACTCAACCTTTAGGAAAGAGGATAGGGAATGTGTACACAAATTTGTAATCCATTTGCTTCTGTGTTTAATATGTACACATCTGGCAATCTCCCGTCCATTTAACTAGTGAATATTGCATATGAAAGAAGGATTTTAACTAAGGATTGTATTTCAATCTCCAACTTTCACTTAATTTTTTTCCATCCGCCAAGTTAGGATGCACTACAGTAACTTGTTAGCAGAAGACATCTGTGGGTAGCTTTAGAAGAAATAAAGAAATCGCCAGAAGTAGTTACACTGTTATATGCAACTCTGATACAGTAAATGTACAGAAAGATTTTAAAAAATGCTAGATATTCCACTTCTATTGGGAGTTAAAAGAAAGATGATTATCCTCAAACGTAAAAAATGATTCATATTTCTAACTTCAGCCGATAAGCAGAATAACGTGACATTATTTATTCTTACTGGTTTGTAAACGCTTCACTCCCAACATTGTTTAATACTGCTAGTCATGACTTATCACTATAACCTGGTTATATGACCTAAACTTTATGATGGATTGCCTGCCCGGATCAAATAGCTATAAATTACTCGTAGGCTTTAATTGGTTACTACGTTAACATCAAATCAGGAAGAAAACTAAATTAAAATACATCTTCACAAACTGCTTAATTAGTTCAACCAGGCCTGTTGGGAGATATCAACTCACTGAAGACATTGGTGAATGGTTGCTCAATTTCATGGATTGGTTGAAGTTAGACATTAACACCGTTGGATGCCGGCCAACTCAGTGGTCTATCGGTCAAGTGCTCTGGTGCGAGACTGGTAGGTCCTGGGTTCGAATCTCGCGAAGCGGTATTGTGGATACTCACTGCTGAGGAGTCCCACAATAGGATGAAACGGCCGTCTGGTGCTTCCAGATTTTCCTTGGTGGTCTAGCTTTAATTGACTCATGATCTCAACTGTACAATATTCTAATCTTATTAAAAATATCTATCTACCTAAGACGTTGAACATTACAATTGTTCAGTGTAACTATTCAAGTAATTTTCACTTTTTTTTCTCAATTCATTTGAATAAGTTGTGAATAATTAATCAATGTTAATGAAGATTGGAAATAGTTTGACCTTATAAGCTTAGAGATTTTTATAAACTATAAGGTCAGAGAGACTAGAAATCCATTGATCGATTATTATTTCACCATAGTTGATCACCGGAGTCATGATGTCTAGTCTTAAATGGTGACTAAATTCTATCTATCAAATTGATTATCATTAAATTACATTTTCTTTGATGTCCAATGTTTAAAATGAAATCGGTAAATAGCAATACCTGACTAAGAGTTAGTTCTAATTGACAAGATTCAAGAAATTACATCTTGAATCTTGATAGAAATGATTCTTATTGGAATTGAACTCATCTCACTCGGTATGGCTGTTAGAAATTCTACAGTTCATAAAATATACACGAACTATATGATAGGGAATAATTGGATCTAAACTATCAAGACAATTAATTCTGTAGTTATATTTCATTTAAATTTACATTGAGTAAAAGTAAAAAGAATTTAGCGAAGAAAATTATCTTTCCAACGAAATTATTTACTTCAGCTGTACATTCGTATTTATATTTGTATAGTAAATATATGTCTAAAGAAAGATCACCTTCTAAACGTATCTCAGAACAACACCTGGCGTGGTTTTTAAAAGACGAATGCAAAACAGTTATCATTTCAATACTGGAGCCTCTAATGAATTCTGGACACGTCGCTCCGAAGGAGTCTTCTTTTAAAATAATCTACACAATCAAAGCAACTAGATTGAAGCGAGGTCGAATCGAAAACTTATGCACTGCTGAAGCATTGATGATCCACCAATTCAAGCCCGAACTCTGCGTGCAAAGACGATACATCCAACCTCTCATCCTTCCTTTGGTCCTAATTTCTTTCTGTAGTGTTTCAGGTCTTGTTTTTTTTCTAAATTAGTGTTTTGTAATTGTAAGCCGTAATCACTTATTATTATTATTATTATTATCCTTTAACAATTTTCCATGATTATTATCCAGTTATTATTATGACCATTTTGTTTATCTTTCATAATTTTGATCCGCAAATTATTTTCATCCTTCTATTCTTATCTAGCCGCCTGATTATTGTACCACCTCATTTGATAATTAAAATCTCGTATCACTTTATGATGCAATCATTCCTATCCTTCTATAAATATATGCTAACCATACACCTATTAATACGAATGATTTCATCAAAAAGAAAGTTTACTTCACTGAATTCTCTTTATTATTTCTATTCAATGACACAATAGGTTATTTGATATTGATTCATTTAAAAGTAACGCCTATACTGAAATCAATAGTTTCATAAATAAAAAGTTTTGTTTTTCAGTGCTGTAAAATAATTATTGTATATTTTTCATAGACCGTTTCGTCCTATTATAGGACTCCACAGTATAATAGAACGAAATGGCCATCCAGTACTTTCAGATTTCCTATAGTGATCTAACTTCAATTGACTCATAATCTCAACTATTAAAATTATCATAATATCTACAAAAAAACCTTTTCTGAAATAAAACAAACCTTTATCATATCCGATAATTATTGCATTTATTCATTATTATTATTATTATTAGTTTAGTAACTAACTCAATTCTATTTAGGTATCAAATTGAATTTTATCAATCAACTCAATATAGAATAATAATAATAAATTGATTATTGAGTTAGATAAAAAGTGAAATATTTTTTTAAATTTTTTTTAAAAAGAGAAAACAAAACCGATTAATCAATAATATTTCTTGTAACTATCGAAAAGCAAAAAAAAATCAATGTAAAATTTGTTATGAATATTTTACATTTTTAAAAAATATAATTTAGACATTGTCTAGTTAGTTATGTAAAAAAGAGGAAGAAAGAAAGAGAGAAAGAAAAAGAAGGTTACTTATTTAAATATTTAGTGAACACACATGTAAATGAATGAAAACAAAAATGTATAATAATTTAAATTCAAAGTTTTGTCAAAATGAAGTACATAGACTATTTACTAATTTACACCTGTTACTTCATGTCATGGAAGAGTATAAGCCAGTTACAAGGGTTTTAAATCTAACTCTATCTGTCATTCGTTCTACTCTCTAGTTATTTCCAGTTTCTAATCATTCCTTTGATGTTTGTTTCCGGTTCCCGATACAGTGTTTTCCATGGTTTTCTTCTCTCCCGTTTTCATTCATATGTAAAATAACACAATAAGAATCTAGTCAAACTCCTTTTACCTTCCCATTATATATATATATATATATATATATATATATATAATGCCTATTATCCCACGTGGACAAGCATAGGCCACCCACCAACATTCTACATTCAACTCTGTCCTACCTCCTACCATCCAGTTTCTAGTCATTCTTTTGATGTTTGTTACCTGCTCCCGACACAGTGTGTTCTTTGATATTCCTCTTCTCCGTTTCCATTCGGAATTCCAAGTTGTCGCTTGCCTCGTAATGCAGTTTGATGATTTCCTCAATTTATTTCCTATCCACCTCCAACATTTTTCCTAATTTCATCTTCAGATGGAAGCTGGTTTGTTCCCTTTCACAGTAGGCTGATGCTGATGGTATCCGGTCAACGGACATTGGGTATAATGTGAAAATAATTGTTTATAAATACTTGTACTTCTCGATGATGGTTGTGGTAGTTCTGCAAGTTTCAGCTCCATACAATAGAATCAACTGACTTGACGTTCGTATTGAAGATTCTGACATTGATATTGGTTGACAGACAGTTGTTTTGAGTTCTATATGTTTTTCAGTTATAGGAATACTGTCCTTGCTTTGCCAAGCCTAGGCTTCATATCTGCATCAGATTCTCCTTGTTCATCGATGATGTTGCCTGGGTATATGAACGTTTCCTTCTCCTCCAGAGTTTCTCCATCAGATGTGATTGGTTTGGTTGGTGTTCTGCGTGTTGTATTTGAGAATGTTGGTTTTAGCCTTGTGTATGTTGAGATCTACTGCTGCAGACGCTGCTGCTGTACTAGCTGTCTTCATCTTTATATTTTATGTGAACTACAGGGACTAGATTATAATAATTCAGTAAATTAGTGAAAAAGAATATCTTCGTACTGTTTTTTTCATTTGTAAACGAAAGATAAATTGATAGATATGACAAGACGGTTTATGAAACAATAAAAGTGACGTATCAACATTAATTGGCTACTTTTTAGTTACCAAAGTCATAGTGTCTGAATTTTAGTCCTCATCGAATTCAGCGTTGCATTGTACTGATTTTTTCAACTGATCCGAAATTGTGTTGGTAATTACGTGTTAATAAATAGTTGAAGTTCACTAACAGAACCCAGTGGAACTAAGTTTCACGGTACGTTAATATTCATTAGCAAGGGACTGATACCTCACATTAGATTCTGAATCGTGTCACGGTTAGAGACATTACCACTGACTTATTCGGGTTACTTTTAGCTTCCTGCAAAACAAATGTATTGACTCTATTTGACTTCTATCTGTCAGGTTGCCATTTATCCACCAGTCCAAATGGCTGACCATCATGGTACACATTATCTAATGTGAGATAATTGAAGTTAGTAGGCATAAATACTTAGAATTAAGATTAATACCGATTGCTATTCCTTTTTTTCAACATAATGACAGTGATGAGATGATATTAGAAATTTAAATTAAATATTTCGTCTGCGACTCGTTTAGTGAATCCATTATTATTCATCTTGTTGTTAATTGTAAGATCCACCCTTGCGACAAATTTCTGTTCACAAAAATCAGACTGTTATTCTCATAACCAGATATGAATGGTAGTTACTACTTGTTCATAGAAATTTCTTGTTATTTAGGAAGTCTATGTAACTTGGAACATAATTTATATGAATGGAATAAACGTTGTTCATAGACATAAGCTAGGAGGGGGAGTGTAAATTCGCTATGGTTAAGTAACAATTTTGTCATTGACGTGAACTATTTAGAAATTGTTATTTGGACAATATCTGACCGACTGCCAACTTTATGTCATTTACACAAAACAAGAATTTTGAGATTGGTGGAGCGAAATAAGTATTATTGGTTGAGTAGTAAAACACGTAGATTAATAACCTTCACAGAGATACTCAAAGTAAGACAACGGGACCAAAGCGATGGATTTCAATTCACAGACTATTTGAAACCTTATAGAAATAAAGACGACACGTTTCGGTTGCCCCTTCGTAAATAAATTTATCATGAATGTAGCTAGAACGGTTTTATATACAAATATTCATCTCAAGGCGAATTTCTAATCAATTTTAAGGGTGTTTGATTAGATTTTTTCTTGTCTTGGTATTTTCCTTCACTAATTCATTACTTTTTAAACAAACATTTTCATCACCGATATTGTACCACGCTCTATTGTGATAATCTCTCATTCAGTTTTGATGTCGTATTACTGTACGTTGATGCCATTATTATTGCAATCATTACTATACATTTTTCATTTATATATCTAGTGAGTCTCTTGTAACCCATAGTCTATATCATTTGCTCTTTCATCTGATAATATCAAAAGAACATGGTTTGATTGATATTGGCCATAATTATCTTACGTACTTAGAAATAGTCGACAGGAAATACTGGATCTAGATTTTGTGCTAGTTGGTACTGGCCAGAACGGCACACTTCAAATATTAAGGGAAACGAGGCTCCCTCAAGGTAACAAGTTCGCGACAGCCAAAGTGACCACTGAGCTAATAGGGGCATGACAGACCTCTTGTAGGACTGAGATGCACACGGCTGATTAATCACTGAGTAGTGACCAACGTTATGTTTGACTAGAACTTTGACGCTGTACGAACTTTATCTATCATGAGCATAACTTTCCCCATAACAGACAAACCTCTATGAATAACCACTGTTATTCATAGGATCTTTACCAGATATATAAGACTCTTAATATTCTGACCCTATAAAGTACTTTCTAAATTCAGTCTCTAATTTCATCTTAGTAATTCTCTTATTTATCTATAATATTTTTGAAATCCTTCGTTAAAAGAGATAGTTAGAATTAGTCTAATTTGTTTAATTTTACAAAGAGCGTAATCTACAAAATCCAGATACTCACTGACTTGTATAACGTGCCCGAACTTCATTTGAAGGTTTTTACATTTTCCCATTGTTATTATTAAGGACTGAAAAGTATTAATTTCTGTTGTCACATGTGTATCTGGAATGGATTACTTTGATATAGTCATTTAGACATAAATATTTACCAAGCTTAGGTAGGGTAGTAACTATCTGGACTCTGTAGCTTAATCGATAATTTATTGGCGTGTGAAAAGAAAGGTGATGACCCTTAGTTTCAGTATGGACTTCAACACTGAGTTGTTTGTTTACCCATCTAACGAGCTCAAAATGGAACGAACACATATGTTGCATTCCTCTGCTGGACACTCTACAACCTTATTGAAAACTTCCAAATAAATGAAATTATCTAGTTATTTCGCTTAGGATATTTATATGCCATTAGAGACTAATGGTTTGCGATCCTTAGCATCAATAACGGGAAACTACAACATTTCATCTCATCATAGTTCACTAACCATGTGCACTGTATTTTAAAAAAAATCAAAGTTGAGATTCATAGTATAAATCATGAGTATTTATTAAAATAGCTAGTTTAATATTAACTGGGTATAAAAATATAATGACTTGTACAAGCAAGCTTGATTGTGACACAGAATATGATGTTATACATGTATATACTTAAAAAGATGATAATTGATAGTGTTGAATATTCCACAAACTAACGTGCATATATTCCTAGTTTTATGTGGACCCTCACTAGCTGACGAGAGTTAAAAAGTAATTGAACGTAGAAATTATCTAAAATGCTTATTTGTTTTCATTGTCATGAAATCAAAACGGTAACGTACGTTCGATCGTTAACTCTCCACTGGTTAGTACCAGCTATGAACTTCATCAATTCTACGAAAGCTTAATTTTTCCTTAAGTTACTATTCATCAGGTCAACTTTTGTTTATTCTTCTCATGTTAATAAAATGAACACAAACATATTTGTTTGAATTTATTGTGTCAAACCAAGATGAGATTTAAATATTAATTACTTTCTGTAATTCACATCACCGCTGTCTACCATAATGATCCAGTTAATACTTAATTACCTAATGATCAGTCTACTTACAACTAGAAAAAACATATCCTTAGTTCACCATATTTACCCTTAACAATGTATTCAAATTCAGTATTTGCCTAAGCATATCTTAACTAGCTCAGACATTTATCTCGTACAGTTAACCTGTTTTGTTACAATATGTAACTTTCAAGTAACATATTATTAGCTAATGACCTGACGTTTTGCAGTATCATGGAGTCACATTTTATTGATTTTACTGTGAATATCATCAAATTTCAGTACATAGGCATTTTCTGTAAATAAATCTATCCACAACAAATTCAATCAATTGAACAGTGAATATTTATTTTGAGAATAAAACATCTTTCTTTTTTTTCAAATATACGATATATCTAGAGTCTGTACAAACTTCCTATCCAACAGAAGATTTAGTCGAAGCAGCACGTTATCTTAACATCATGGCCGGAACACAAGAACTTGATCGTTTATTGGAAGAATTACGTTTAACAAGTATGAATATGGCCGCTGGTCTTCCGCCTCCATCTAATACACATTATAATTCAAAACCATATTATTCTTCACAAACACCACGGAAACAATTGTTTCATGACGAAGTTTATCCAGATAATCGATATACTCCGAGTAGTAGATCTGCTTCTGTCACTGGTTACAATACTGACGCACATAATTTTAATGATTCTTTACACTCGAATTATCACAAACATTCAACTTTTTATTCAGATCGAATAGATAATTTTGGAAAAAGTACCAGTACCGGTAAATTTAATTCTTCTTTTTCAACATCTCCACGACATCAGTCCGTATTTACAACAACATTGAAACAACGTCCACCCGTTGCTCCTCGAAAATTCAATCAAATTCATTTAACTATTGATCCGGATTGTGGACCCACAGACGTAAGTATAAAAATCGGTTTTTTCAAATAACCATTTTGATGTTTTTTCAGACAGATATTCTTTTAGACTTATACGAATATTATCACACTGACTTGTAGCACAGAAGTAAGACATGTAGTTACAAAGTAGTTGATTAAGAAGGCGTTATCAATCAAGTACATAATGCATAAATGTAGAAAACATGCATTTCATGAAGAGTTGGTAATCTGTGTCATGGAATTACTGCTCATTCTTTCAGCAAAATAAAATAAAATCTTCAAAATAGGAAAATACATTTACTACCACTCCAATCATGCCATTTTTCATTACAAAATAGTACTAATTAATCAGAAAGGCGCATCTGTAGGACTTCAACTTGCATCATCCAGCATCACAGTCCGAGAAGTTATCTCTGAGCTATCCAGCCCAAGACTAAACTGTAAGATTGAGAAATTTACACCCGTTGTTCGCTGAGTAGTAAACAATGTCATATTCCCTTATCTCTTAGTGTTTATCGAATGTTGTTGACCAGACTGCAATAGTCTTACCGAAACATAAAATATCGTCTAAACTTATGTATAACCAATCCACTAGTTTAGATGTGTAAATACAGAATAACTAGTTACTCTAAAAAGGTCACCTAAGGGGGAGATAAATTTCGTTAAAAGAGGGGATACGTACTGCTGAGGAGTCTCACATTAGGACAATATAGCCACCCAGTTTTCATTAGTTTTCAATAGCACTCTAGCTAAGCTCAATCTATGACGGATATCAGCCACAAAGAAGTTAGTCTTTGATATAAGAGCAATCTTTGATGAGCTTATTGTGTAATGGTTACACATTTTTATCTCTTCGTTCTGGCGGACCAATGGCTAAGAGAAAATACCAGGAAAACCTAGGAGCTAATTGAGAATGAAAACGTGTACAGATTGATGGACAATAATCCAGTCAAAAAGCTGAACAACCAGTTTTCTAGAATTTCAAATAATCTTTTCTGTGCAGGAAAGATATATAAACAAGATCAGTGATGGTAATCCATATCTACACAAACCAAATGTCCCACTGCACTCAATTGTATCACTCCCTGGAACCACAATGTAAAATTTATCAATAGAAAATTCAAAAATATTTGGACATTTGGTGGATCCATTCGATCGTTCCGTTAAATCTTTGGATAAGATTTAAAAAGTTAAAATCAACATCGATGAACTGATAATGTCATTTGATGCGACAGCCTTTCTCAGCTCAATTTAACCAAAGTTAACAAAAGACACTTTATCCAGCTTCTTCTGAGTGATATAAATTTTATAACGTACACAGAGCTTGTAAGTTATAGTTTACTAGAATTCATCAATGTATGTCTAACAACATATTTTTAATTCAACATTAAAATTTACGAACAAATGAAAGGAACACCAATGGAATCACCAATATCAGGATTTACTGCTAGCTCATTAATGTCGAGAGTTAAAGCCTCAATTTTAACAGTGATCAAGCCAAAAATGTTTATTCATTTTATCGAAGTCACATTAATTATCATTAAAAAAGTTATACCTGTAATTTTCTTAACAACATCTTCGATGATCTAAAGTTCACAATGGAAATGGAGTAGAACAACAAACTACCATTCTAATATATGTTGGTTATTATATCCTATTTTGTGCTTATTCTTCTTCATTTCTAGTTAGTATGTTCAAATAAATGAAGCAACATGAATTTATTTTATGATGTAATAGATTGTTCTTAATGAGAGACAAATAATTAGAAGATCATGACACTAGTTACGACAAAGAAGTTCAATGGTGACCTGAATCTCTTAGTGTAAACTCCTCTGTGAATTCAATTAATACATGTTCGAGGTGTATATGTGAAACATCAGTACCCTGGTGATTGCAGACGAGCACCAATCAGCACTAAACCTAGATCCAATAGAATTCCCTATCCATTGTATCCAACTACCTGACATTGAAGTATTGTGTATCCTATGGTAATTCGCTTACACTAGTGGTCCTACTGTAACTTGGTCGAAAGAATCCCATCACCATTAAGGAATAGACAAATATTATAGTTTCTATAGTATAATAAGAAGACGAAGATTATCAGAACTATGTATTATAGTACTTACCGTACAGTAATCACTGAGTGTAAAGATCAAGTACCTTACGTTGCATTTAAAACCATCATATGATAGCATGCAAACATCATCGCATAAATATAAGATCCTTAAGTTTTGACAGTAATAATCTTGAGGTTAAGACTCCTATCCATGGTTGTTACTGTAGTCATCATAAAAGAACACAAAAAGATTGACCAAAAACGCTCAAACCAAAGTAAACAAAAGATGGCAGAATACACAATCAAAGTCTTCATTTTATAGTCATAGAATGTAACATGCATTTATCAGTATTATTATTATTGTATTTTGTTACACAGGCAACTAATATGGCCACACATACCCATACAGATACACATATTCGTATGTTCATTTGCATGATAACACAGACTTCCTTATAAATCTGAATGACATATTGAACTACACCAAAATATTGAATCGAATGAATCACCTCTGTTTTTGTTTTGCCTTAATTATAAATTATAAATTTCTTCTTTATAAAATACTTCAAATGGAATGGATGTTTTAGGGTTTTGTAATAATACAATTAAATCATTTTTTATTGGTCATTCAACTGATATCCAAGCAGTATTCTACATTAATTATGTCAATAAAATAACCATTTTGATAAAATGGGTAATAAATACATTTTCCTTTCTGTGGTAGACTACATTAATATGATAATAAGATTGGTGTAGGTGACCGAGTTTATAACAGCTCTAGGCTAGATACTCAAACGATCCTCTATATACAGTCTAGTTCACGTTATATCAGGTACCCGATTCACAACCAAAAATAAAGACCCAGAGTAACGCTAGACATTATTCTACACAATACAAGCAGTCAATTTCCTGGTTGCCCACATTCAGTGACCAATCACATTTACTTTCACGACCTCATACCACATTTGAATACAAATGATAATGAAGTATAAGAACTCTCGTCTAAACTAGAGCGAATAGTTTCACAGTAGATGATGTAAGACATTATATAGGAATAATATATATTTGTAAAATCTCAGCGAATGAATTTGTAGTAAATCCAACGTTTCGCCTGGCAATCTGGTCCAAGCTTTTTCAAGGAATTATATTCCTTGGATTTACTACAAATTCATTCGCTGAGATTTTACAAATATATATTATTCCTATATAATGATAATGAAGTAGATATATTTTTCGGTGTATTTAATGAAAATGATGCAATATCAACATATATGATATCAGATATAATACAATAACCAACCGATCATGATTCTTTGAAACGTGTCTATCTTTGAAGGTACTATGTTCTCTAGGTTGAATGATTTAGTCGTTAGATTTTCATTACCTATTTAGACAATATAAGTGGCAGTAAGAATCTACAATAAACTAACAGCTCGTTTTGTTGCCCTTAAATTTTACTACTGTTTAGATACTTAATTAGATTCCTTTTTGATTGGTGTTCTGAACAAAAACATGTAGACTTTTACATGAATTTGTCTAAAACGATAGTGAAAACTTAGATAAATCAACAATACCAGAAATTCTCCACCTGAGCTAAAAATCTTCATTACTTCCAGTTAATTTCAAATTGTTAATGAGGGATCAACAGATATTTGTCTTGATGCTCATAATGTTTTTTTCACCAGATATCTTCGTTAGTAAGTAACTTGACTCCTTGTTCACCGATGATGTTGCCTAGGTACGTGGATGTTTCCACCTGTTCCAGAGTTTCTCTATCAAATGTGTTTGATTTGGTTGGTGTTCTCCTTGTTGTGTTTGAAGGTGTTGGTTTTAGCCTTGTGTATGTTGAGATCTACTTCTGCAGAGGTTGCTGCCACACTGGTTGCCTTCAATCACAGTCGTTTTACTTTATGGGATGGAAGGTCTAGCTCATCTTTGAAGTCCAAGTTGTCTAGCTGCAAAAACGCTGTTCATTTTATTGCGTTCTTCCCGTCAGATCTGGGGGTCTTCATAATTCAGGCACCTGCCAGAAGGAAGAGCAAGGTTGAGAGTTAGCAGTCTCATTTGACTCCTGTCCTCACTTTTAATACATCTATCAGCTGTCCTCTGTGCACCGCTTTGCAGTGTAGTCCGTCTTATGAATTCCGGATAATGTTGACCTTCCCACAATCAAGGAAGCTTATGTATAGTGACGAGTTCCATTCATTTGATTGCTCAACATTGGTTTGCAGTGTTGATCTGTTCACAACCGATCCTTACGGAATCCAACCTGTTGATCTCGATGCTTGACGTCTGCTGAGTCCTTCACAAGGCTCAGCAATACTTTTGAAAACTTTTCCTGGTACTGATAGTAGTGTGATGCTTCTATAGATCTCATACTTGTTCATATCTCCTTTCTTTGTTATCTTGATGAGGTATCCTTTTTTCCAGTCTTTTGGAACTTACTCTTCCTCGCCAATCTTTCTGAAAAGAGTGTGGAGCGGGTTTGCAGTTACTTCTATGTCTGACTTCAGTACTTCAGCATTTATATTGTCAGGCCCTACTTATTTCGCCTTCTTGATTTGTCTGACGACCACAATTGATTTCTTCGATCATTGGTGGAGTGACATCTACAGGAAGATCTGTGTGTTCTGCTTCGATATCCAGTGTGTTCAGTAGCGCTGGTCCGTTCAAGAGTTCGTTATGGTTCTGTGGAGTGTAATCTAGTGGGACTCATGTCGTCTTGTGCATGCGTTTGTGAGTGAATATAGTGTCGCCTATAACAATTTTGTTGAAAGCCTATAAATTTGCAAATCTGTGAACATTCTCTTTCCCTTATTCCAGTCAGTTCATATTGTCCCATGGTAGTTTTATGCCCGGTATTATTCATTTCAACCTTGGCGTTTATGTCTCCCATCAGAATGGTCAGGTCCCATCCTGGGCGAGTTTTCACAATCGACTGCAGCCTCACATGAAACTGGTTATTATGTTCTCCGTTGCTGTCTTTGGTAGGCGCATAACAGTGGATAACATTCATTGTGATCCCCTCCTTCCTTGTTTTAACGGATGCATTGATGATTCTGGATTAACGAGATTCTTCTACTATAAATGCTTTTGGTGCTTCTTTGGACAGCACCAGAGAAACTCCCAGAGTGTGTGAAGCAGTTTCTTCCACATTATCAGATTACAACAGAACTTTTCCCGAAGCTAATCCTTTCTGTCCAGCTAACGTCTATTGGGTTTCACTTATTCAGAGCACCACCAAGTTGTATCTGCTCATTTCCGTAACTATATAGTTTGGTGATTATGACTATATTCTAAAATACTAAAGCACGAACTCATTCATTTACAGTGAAAACACTGAATAATTATATCTTTAATTAATCATTATTGTTATATTTCTTTCATAAAATCGATATTACCCCCTAACCATAGTTACTTCTATCGATATTTACACTTTTCCTAATACAGGCACCTCATATTTTATACATGACTGCTAAGTTAGGCTATTGTATAGTTTGAAATGAACTTGTAAATCCCTTTCCCTCTAGTCAGATGCACATATAGATAAGGTATTTTCTTGAAGAGAAGCGGTTTAGGATTGATTTCTTCATTGGTATAAAAGTCGTAAAATAAATTTGAATCAACCCGATTGAAGCATGAATAAATAATTACTATTCTTCATATTTTTGTACAAGGAATGTTTTTTCACGTTAACCAAGAACAGTCTCAGGAAATTTGACTGACTTCATAACTCCGCAATCAACATATTAAAATTAACTAAAATTCAAACGGGAAACTTTTTCGACAGAAATTACAAACTAAAATAGTCGGATGGTTTAGATTCTCCTCCTGTTAAACCAAACTATTTATATTAAATAAACACAAATATGTTAGAAAACAATTTGTTTCGTTTATACCATCCACTGTATATTGGTTCTATCTAGTCTCGTCCCTCTAATCCCGTAAATGATCACTATGTGGGCTTTACCTTTTTTAAATACTACATCCTCAATAATCACAAAGGTAGAGGTAAAACATCATAACTGGCGTTTATTACACCACTGACTAGTAATTAAATACCTAAATGTAGCTTGATGTGGTGTTTGGTTGAAGTAGAAAAATATGCATTCATAGAAAAACAGCTATCTCTTAAATTTGACATTTTAATTAGAACTACTTATAAGTAGTGTATTATATCTTACAGCAATTTCCCTAAGCACATTTATATTCCATTTTGAGTAACGTTACATACCGATTAACGCTCAAGTTTAAAACAAAAGAAGTGTAGTATATCATTCCGAAACTCATATCTTATTTATGAGGAAAAATGGATGGTGGCCAGCGGTGAAATCCAGGACGCGCGTTTCGTCGAACTTGAGACTCGTCAGGTAGATGTACCTGCATCCCAGAGTTGATGTTCACTCCGGGACTCTAACTTAGTATCTTAGTTCGTATGTCTATTGTCTATTTGTTCACTTTAATTTTAGCGACAGGATAAGTGTTTTTGGTAGAATTTTGACGTGAAGTGGACATCTGATACTAACGTTTTCTACATAAAACTAGTGTAAACTGTTATTTAGTCGATAGATTTCTAACTTCCCGTGTAGATATATGATAGATGTTTTGCATTAGAATTCAGTCATTCAGATTTTTAATTCCAGTCCATTCGTATTGAAGCACAAGGGAAGTTTAATACCAACGATGATAAATATTTCTGCTCCATCATTATAGAACTTTATCAGTCACAATTTCATGGCAGAATTTCAAAGTTGTTTACTACTAAATACTGTGGTGGTCTAAATTCAATATAGTCCCTAAACTTCGTATATTGTTCGTCCTATTAACCGTTACTCGATAACGTCCTAACGGTGTATAAATCAGAAGGCAAATACGAAGGGTTGATTGAGTTTATTATTGGACCACACACAGATATCCAAAATTACAGGCACGTTAAGCGAGCATGAAAGAGTGGTGCCGTGAAGCAGGCGAGTGAGCGTAAGAGTTGAATGAGCGAGTACAGTACAGTGCAGTGCAGTGAACAGGATTAAGATGTACATATATATACAGATGGAAAAGCATGAATCATCAAATCAATTAAGCGATTAATAGTAAGGCTAGCACAATGAATACATGCGTAGGCAGTAAGCAATGTTCAAGCGTACATAATAAAGGTACAATAGTATAGATAGGTTGTTATTGTATGAATGACTGTCCGTTAAATAAGTTAACAAAAGGGCTAAGCCAAATTAGACGTAAACAAACTCAATTGTATGCGAGTTGCTATAATACAATGGTATTATTTTCTCAGTCGGTTTTTGGAAGAACTTCTTTTCGTTACAGTTTCAGATACACTGAAAAAAATAAAAGCCATTCAACTGCTTTCATGACCCTTTTATAATCCGGAAGGAAAAATCCTGTTTGCACCACTACCCCAATAACGTCGATGAACATAGTCAGAGTTGATCAGCTCTAGTTCCCCACTTTAGCGAATTTATGGTAAAACTTTATTTTCAATCAATATTTTTATTTTGTTATTGCCCCATTCCCGAATTTGTTGATTGTACATATTAAACCTTGTGATAATTGTTTCGTAATTGAGCGCTGCTAATAAGGTATAAACCAGAACTGAATATACAATTTGCCTTCTCGAATGTACAAAAGTTTTTAGAATGACTCCAAGTAAAAATAAAGATCTTTATTCAATTTTTTACATAACCATATATGAAAAGTACACTTTCAACCACTTCTTTGAAATTCAATTACCATGTTTATACTTTTAACCCTATTTTTTTAACTTTATTCTTTGTTCAAGGCACAATCTGCTGTTTCAGTTCGTCTTGAAAATAATCATGACTCTTTTAGACGTGAAAAAAAACTTGAAAATGATTTACAAACGGCAAGAGAAGAATTAGCTAATCTTAGACGTGCAATGAGTTTAGTTGATGAAAGACATCATCGTATTGAAAATATAAATGATTCCAGAAATCTAATTTCACCAAGTCATTCAGTACCAAGACGATCACCAAATATGGAAACACAACAATATTTAAGTACAAGTTCATCATTTCAACGATCTTATCAAGTACAACAGCACAGTACTCCAGGAAGGTATGTTTAAACTTTTAAATACTTTTTTTTCTCATAAATTACAGTAATGAAACTTTCGTTAACGTTCCTTTTTCTGTATTTTTGCACGAAATCAAAAGTCATTTATTTCAGTCTTCTTATCGTAACTTCAGACATAATCATTACTTATTAAATAAACTGTCATTTAATATTTTCTCATTGAAATGATATATGCATTGTAGTGGTTTCTGTTTCGTTAATCGATCACCTTGATAACCGTCATAATATAAATCTCAACGGTGTTTGAAATCAGAAGGCAGCTACAGTTTATTAGCGCATAGCGCATATCAAAAAGCAATAAGCACATCAAGCGAATTTGAAGCGGAGAGGAGAATAAGTTTATGTGAGCAAATACGTAGACAAATTTATAGTCAAATTGCATAAGGGCTCAGCAAGGCAAAGCAAAAGTTAATACTAGGATTTGAGTATATATATACATTGGGAGGAGGGTGAATCATCGAGTGATATTTAAGGAATCAACATTTTAGCTAGAATCTGTTATGTGATCTAGTGATCATAACGGTACAAAGAAATATGCGAATTGCTACTGTTCAAATAACATTGTCTATTAAGTGCTAATAAAAGAGCTTAGCTAAAATTAATCACAATCGAAATCGGTTGTAGGATAGTTGCCGTACATACATATATATGCCGTACACCCGGAACCTCATTCAAATCGTCTACTGCTACCTACAAATGTCTTTTATGAACATGCTAGCATAGCGCTTCTCAGCTTTCTGGATGTAAAAGTATATTAAATTAAATTTCGAGATTATGACGAAATCCTCAATAAAAATTCTGCTTTTACATGCAATATTCACTCACTAAATGAATGGAACGTTGTTAAATAATCCATACATATCAAACATGAAGAAGCAAATGAGCTACAAATTTAAGGACACATATCGTATCCCATTAGGCAAATAATAATGGCAACATTGCTAATGATAGGCCAAGATCAAGCTAAAGACAAAAACGATGTACAGTTCTTCTGAACATAGAATTCAGATCCTATCTCAAGCATAATCAAACGTAATAATGTTCTAAGTTACATATTATGAAATCTAAGTAAATGCGAGTGAATTTTGTAAACGAAGTAATTTAGTGTTAACAGTTAACTAAATGCTTGATGGTCGAATGTTTTCGCTCTTAGATTGTATTCTCGCATGCGCAATGAAGACAACTGCTGACTTCGGTCAATGTACCTTCGCTCACTGGAACTGACAAACAGACAGATACATATGTGGGTAAACTTACTTTACACACATACATAAACAGTTTCCAACTGACAAAATAAAACTTATTTAAGAAAGAATTTCAACGCTAATCATCAGTAATACAAGCTTTATTGACCACAAGAAGTGAAATCCTTTAAAATGCATCAATCCTATACCTTTTGTCTGAATATTGTAGAATCTTTTTGTTATAACTTGTGACTGCCTGGACGCCCTGTTAATGTATAACGTGATAATACCGCCAATCAGAGAGCAGCGAATTATCGATCGGACTGATGAAACACGAAACCTGTACGAACAGTCTAGCGTACTTGTCAGTCCTGTTTTCTGCCTAGTCCAGCCAGTTAAGTCCGGAACACCAATAACAGCCTCTGCAGTATGAATCATTATATTTCAAACATACTGAATTTACATGCCAACCAAATTGCCATAAAATAGAAACAACATTTGTACAATATTCAGTCAAATGTGGCTGTGAATAAGGGAGATTGTAAGTGATAGACAAGGTATAATTCAAGAATGGTAAATCATATAACAATAGTTTATAGTTCAAAATAAAGCTCATAATAAGGGGGACATGAATATGAATAGTTCAGTTATTTAGCGATTATACGATAAAAACTATATGCATAGTATTGGTCCATAAATGTATCCCAAAGTTACCATTCACTATTATTATCGGGACACAGCTTTTTTCTGAGGACATTTCAAAAATAATCTATTCAACCGAAGTATATATAGTTATTTTTATGTTCCATTGTCAGTCAATCCACAATATTCAATTGTCTTAGATTTTTATTGCTTATTGTTTTGTCAAACAAACCACATTACTAAGAATATAACATAAAACTTATTTTACAATTCGTCAGTCAATTAACACTAGCATATTAAGAGTTGATCAATCACATTCAGTAGAAAGTATCAGTTTATCATGAGTTAATTACTCAATTAATCGATAGAAATTAACAAGTAGTTACTCTGATACTACTTATTTAGCTTTTGTAATCCATCATGACTAGAAAACTATGCAGTTTCATTTTATGTAAATCAATGTAACAAAAATTTATCACTATATAACAATTACGTCATGTGAACTATATATATATATGTATGTAATCATAATTAATATTATTATGTTTGCCAACTTAAAAAATTACAAGTACTTACATTGTTTTCACCATCGTCAGCATCATTGTCATATTAATCACAAGTAGTAAAACAAAAATTGATAATCAATAATCAAAAATGCATAGATCTTAGGCTTTATTCTTGCTTAATCTTCATTAGTTACTTGTAACTTATCACTTGGTTTGTCAAATGATCTAAACTTAACATGAAACGATGATATTAAAAGTGATAACTGGGAAAATAGAGGGTATCAATGAGAAATAAAATGTAAGTATAACTGAGAATAAGAGGAAAATGAAGAAAAAAAGTTAAGAAAAAACACATGTAACCTAACGTGTTAGTCAGCACTTGAACTAAGACAAGGGAATAGTTCTTACTTCATCTTACTGTATAATAAATACATATTCCATCCATTTCAACCACTATAAGTACTACTACTATAACTACAAGTAATTTTGGCATATTTCTATGCATAAGAATACAAGTAAGTGGGCTCAAGTGATTATCATGTCACAGACTCGCCCACTCTCACTATATATATATATATATATATATATATATATATATGTTTTAGTCAGTTCATCTCATTCTATCGTTTTTATTTATCTATGGTGTTTGGGGCATTGTTATGCCATAATCCCCATTTCATATAAATTGAAAAATGCATCATACACAATGTTTGGCCAGTGTCAATTCTTATCAACAAAGGACGTATTCTAGAAAAGAGCCAACATGTGAGTATGGGTTATTGCATTTAATTTCTGTGTATTTTATTTACAATTATAAGATTTGGCGAATTACTCTAGCATATTTACCATGAAAATATATACGGAACTATTGAAAATTCCATCGTTGAAATTAGCTTACATTTTTTTTACAAGTTCAATTCATTTAAGTAGAGGTTAATGGTGGCATGCAATGAAATCCAGGACACACGTTTTTGCTCTATTTAGGACTCACCACTTGGATGTGCCTGTATCCTAGAGTTGATATTCACCTCGGCACTCAAACTCAGTAACGTTCGCTTCAAACGCCATCTACTTAACTAGTGAGTCCAGATGGCCAGATGGGGTGAATTTTAGTTTATTTAAAAGGTAGAGAAGAATGTTATTATTTTCATTATTTGTTTGCTTGTATATTGCTTTGCAAAATGATTTTATACAATACAGAATCTTATCTTATTCACAAGTATTTGGTCAATGAATACTTAGATTATATTAATTTACGAATCGAGAAAATAATTCACATACAATATATCTCAAACTGACTGAGGATGAAAATAAGAAACATTGTATTCCATTATGCAATGATTTATTGATATATTCATCAGTGTATAAGGACCTAATATCCTATGTTATAACCTATAAATACTCACTGAATTGTACTGTTAAGAAGTATTAAAGTCTTAAATGAAAGAAGTATCCATTGTTTTCTAATGTTACATGATTCCAATAGTTGAGATCATGAGTCAATTGAAGCTAGACCACCATGGAAAACCTGGATTCACTGGACAGCCGTTTTGTCCTATTGTGGGACTCCTCAGCAGTGGCTCATGACCTCAACTATTGAAATTACTATAATATCCACAAAACACCTTCTGATATTTACATGATTTTTTGACGGAAACCAGTTTTATTAATGGAAATTACTCCCTAAGTATTCAGAAAATTACCTTGATATGCTTGTTTAATTTTGTTCAAAGAAATCATTACTGACAAATGGCTTTTTTTCGACTAGCATAAAAGTACATAAAAGTGTTTTGATTCATATTATAAAAAGATGTTCATAATTGAATTTAAGGAAGTCAGATTAACAAATTCGTATAGTTTACAGCTTGACATTTGTACGACGTAATCTTTTTTTAGCAGTATACATTAAAATCTAAGTGGAAAAATATTTATCCAACAACTGGTAAATGACCTATATTAGTGATTTGTTCTTCACCTGCTTCCTATGAAGAACCATCTAAGACAAAAAAGGTCACTTTTTTTAAAAATTGTTTTCAATTCATTCGTGAGAATCGCTTAAAATCAGAACACATTGAACAGTTGCACTAATTTCTGGCCTATATTGGTGAATACAGGTCGAAAATTACAAATGGTGTTCATTATGTTCACATTTGTTTTTTATATTTTGAAGACTTATTAACTCATACCATGATGAAATCACTACGGAGTTCTATTTCAGGATATAATAAATTATCGTATAACTGGTCTCTACAAGGATATTTTGATTATAGTTTATCATTCCAGGATACTGATCAACGAGTACAGATAAAATTTTTAACATTTAGTGAAACAACTGTTCATTAGAATGAATATATTGTCTATTGATTAAGATACCAGTTGATTAATGAACGATTGTCTTAATTAATACAACTCAGTTAGTTTAAGCATAAAAACTTTAAAGCATTACCACTCTCATACCAGTATTAGGTAGAAATACAACTTAAAAAATATTAGGTATTTTTCTGACCACTCAACTGGAAAACGGTGCTCACATATGTTATAATTACGATGAAAAATCATATGAAAACGAATGTTTATGCAGAACAATGTTTTTCTGAAATACTCGAAGAATCTTTGTACGATTATTTGTTGTCACTGTCGACAATTCAAACGATGTCTTTCGGTTTAAAATTTTGCCCAAGCTTTCAAAAAGAGAAAACTCACTCTATACGCTAACTTAAATATTTTATTGTTTGAATATATGATACCATGTCAATGTCATCCAAAGAACGTTATTAATGGCAAATGAGTTCTAAGTAATTATTAAACTCTTACTACTGAATTTCTTCAATACCTTAGACTTATCAAAAAAATTATTCTACTGTCTCCTATTAGGCCCCAAAATGCCCTGGCACAGCCGAGAGTGGGGAGAGTCCGCTCTCCCTCTCGAGATACTCTCACAAGGCCAAGCGTATATAGCCTCTGCCAGGGAAGTCCTACTCACTGCCTTCTCGTGGCGGGGGTGTTGTTTACGAAGTTGAGAGGACGAAGAGCGCTTTAACCGGTTTGGTGGACACGGCGAGTCCACCTAGGGGAGTTGGAAAACCCTGATTCCAAACCAATGGTGCACATGGGCTTGGATTTATTAATAACCAATTTTTTCATCAAACCACTGCTGAATGTTTACACCAGAATATTTTTGAGGATCCAAGTTATATATCTGCGCTTTAGCTCCATTACTTTCAAGAGTGTATCATAGCTCTGATATGAAAAGTGTTATACTTATCAATCACTTAATACTTAATAAATACACCAAAGCTACTTTAAAATACTTAAACTATAAATCATCGACGTAAAAGGCAAGTAACGTGTTTTGATCTTCGAATTGATGGCCGTATTTGAAGCAAATTTATTACCTGTATTTAATTCATGTTACCCACATAAATATACACTTATTTTTAAAAGAATTAGCAGATAGTTCACACAATATCATAACAGAGCATTTACCCAATGCACTGAAATCCGTTGAATTAATTTCAAGAGGATCTTGTAAAAAAAACTATAAGTTCCAGCCAGTTATGTGGTGTTTATTTTTCCACGAAATATGATCATGATACATTGTTTAAAGTTTAACTGATACTTAACTAATTGTTATATTTGAAAACCGGCGTTTCATTATTATGTTGCGTATCATCACACAAAAATCACGAAAAATAATAATAGTGTTTTAAGGGAAAATAAATATTAATAAGGAGTAGATGGGGAATATATAGTGTTTCTAGGAGAAACTATCATACCCGTCTGAGCTTTCCTAATTTCACACACTCATCTTCCAACGTATTAAATGTTTGTTAATTAAAGGTGATACCTTCAAGCTTCGGTTTCCTCACGAAATGGTATAAGAGATGACGTTTTTACAGATGTCAAGTATTGTAACCGTTACGTTTTATACTAAGCTGTACTCATGAAAATCCCTATATAAAGAAAATAAATAAAATACACAAAAACAATATGATGACCATTGTGAATAATAAATCAGCATTACCAGGGTAGGTAAAGGGTAAGAGCAAATTGTTTTTGAATACATAAAGGAGTTTCAATTTTCGTATAGCCAAGGCTTCAATAAACCTTAGTATACGTCCTTGAAGGCTTTTGTAGAACACTACAAATGCTGACTTGATGTTAACCTTATGACCAATTTCAACCAAATGTTTGTATTAACAAGTATATGTGCGATCAGATCGTTCGAAATGTATTGCGCAAATATATTACATAATTCTGATAAACTTCGTCTTCTCATTGCATTATCGAAAGTTAAAATTATCGTCAATTTGAGTTGTTGTTTTTATCTTACTGTTATATCTCCTGGTGAATTATGAATGGTAAATCTGAGGTCTATTATGGACAAATGTAATATGCCTACTTCCTATTGTATAGTTGTTAAATAACTGACCTAATCGTATTCGTGTTCCTCTTATCATAACCTTTATTTTGACCTTTGAACTATTGTTATTGATTACTTTCCCCCTATCCATAGCCACATTGGCCAATTATTGTACAAATGTTATCTTTCTATTTTTTGGTATAATTTGGTCTGTTTGGTTAGTATATAAACCCAGTATGCTTGTGAATAATGATTCATATTGCCAAGGCTGTATTTGTGTTCTGGACTTAACTGGCTGGGCTAGGCAGATAGGAAGGACTGGATTGCACCCAAGACTGCTCGTACGATTTCAAGTATCATTTGCGTCCGATCAGTAAAATCCACTACCTCTCTAATTGCACATTCATATATATTACGAATTCATACGTTATAACACTTACTTTGAATGTACTCAAGAAACTTTCAATAAGGTTATGAAAAGTAGAAATGATGGAAAGAGCAAATGTAATACACATAAAATTGATAATGATTGTGCTAATATAGGATGTATATGTTTACCCCTTTTTTTAGGAGACAGTTTAAAAAGATGTTACAAATTATACTCTCGATATTCAAAGTATTATTTGTTCGGAACAAATAAACCGTATTCTGAACAAGGAAATGATGTTCTTTTAATACAGTAACTGCTTTCTGTTCTCATAATTATTCCTTCTTTCTTTCTTGTAACTAGTTATCGCTTTTAAAATAAGCGACCTATATGTAGATGACTACTGAAATCGGTAAGACTAATGTACAGGTTTATAAATAATTTCTAAAACAAATCAGTAATCAAGTTATTCTTCATGTATTTGGTTTTGTGACATACATCTTAAGTGAGGACTACTGACTAAAGTTGTCCAAAACAAAAATCAGCGAAGTTGAGACCTACGATGCTGAAGGTCAAGAACATTGTCTATATCATTTCATAAGCTTTTTATTACAACTGTTAAGTGATGTTCACTTTAGATTTTATTCTTTTCACTCCTTATAACTATTCTAACCTATTTTATCATTCCTACTGTGTATTACTTTCGTATTTCGCACTGAATTACCATAAAATGTTTGTTTAAATCCTTTTTCATATAACTTTTTAACTGACTTATTATGATGTTTACATATGTATATATAAAAGGTCGTTTTGGTTATGAGTTCCCTTCATCAACCTTTTTCGTGATTCAACCGTATAAATTGTATTACTACCCTTTAAATGTAAACCCATGCTATAGCATCATCTGAAATTAGAAAAGCGGATATAATACCGCTTCAGACTGAATGTATATGCTATTCCAAATTAAAGTACAAACTGTACTTAATAACTAACAATTTGAAGTAAATATAGAAGCAATACGCAAAGAAACAGTCAATTCCTTGTTTGCTATTAATCACTCATCATCAACGTCTAACATGCATATTTTGGTCCACAATTTTGCACCTCATATCACCACAATAAAAGAGAAAATTTATATGATGAAAAACAAGAAAGAGGAATCGATTTTGACTGTTTTGAAAATATTACCATTTAAAATACAATTCAAGAAAATTAAATGAGCTGGAAGGAGATAAATCAGCAATCTCATTTAACTCAAAATTTTGATGAAAAGAGAAAGTGGATGCAACTTGGTCGGTACAACTGATTGTAAGCCACTCAACATAACGTTTCCAACAATCAATTAAAATTATTGAGCAGACAATTAATTTAATGACTTAGAAAATGAATCAGTTCATTCATGTACTAATGCATTCTTCACTTCTTCCTGTCAGCTCGTATGTTACGGTCCTCATTTTAATTTACTTTCTAATCATTTAAGCTGCAAAATGAGTCGTCTTTGTACCAGTTGTTAAATTAATCTGAATAATTCAACAACTGAAAGTTCTTTGTGATCACCTAGTCTATATGATCTCAATGAATTCATGAAATTTGCCAAGATTACTAACTGAGGTGTAAACATATTGTTATAACTTGTGGCCTTGTGCCTTATTAATATATAACGTAATGATACTGCCAATTAGAGAACAGTGACTTACTGATCGGATCAATGACGCATAAACCTGTACGAGAGATCTAGAGTCTTTATCAGCGCTTCTTCCTGTCTAGCTCTGCTTGTTAAGTCCAGAACACCAATAACAGCCTCTGCAGTATGAATCATTATATTTCAAACATACTGAGTTTATATACCAACCAAACTGACCACATCGTACCATAAAATAGAAAATAACATTTGTACAAGATCGAGCCAAAAGTGGCTGTGAATTTGGGAGACTAATTAATAGACTGGGCATAACTCAGGAATGGTAAATCGTATAATAATAGTCTATGGGTTGAAATAAAGATTATAACAAGAGGAGCATGAATATGCGTAGTTTAGCTACTTAATAATTGTATAAAAAATATATCCATAAATAGTACCCAAGAGTTACCATTCATAATTCTCATCAGGATATAACAGATTTATTCAACTGGTAGTTTGTGAAGTGTGATGTTCGACATTTTGAGCACTCTGAAGTTTCTTTGAAACATACATTTATCACTATATATCTAGATCGAACGGGATAAAAGCGACGAATCGTAGATCACGATTAAGTAATTTATTCTGAATTTTAAATAGATTTTGACATTATAAAGTAAAGTCAGTAAACTAACAATAAGAGAAGATAATCTGTTGAATAATGTACTTAACAATGGTACTGCAAAATATGTATTATCCCTCTAAATATAACAATCATTCATTGAACAGCATACACTGAAGTCAGACTCAAACATTTTTCAAATGTGTATTTGATCATCTCATGCTTAAAAACAATTTAACTTCAATAGATAAGGTTGCCACATATATATACTGTATCAAACATCTTTTTTTCGACTTATGTGTTACATCAAAAAAGTTGTCTAATTTAACATCATTATCATGAAGTGTGATTTTCATATCCTTATCTTATTTACAAATAACTTTGGAATTTTTATCCCCTGTTTGTCACTTTCATTTTTGTCATTATCATTATCGTCTTTACTTGCTATTCTTGTTGCTACACCATTCTCTTATTACATTCATCGAACTATTTTATTTCCATTTGACTACTTATGTGTATATGTGTATATCATGAGTTAATCTAAACTAGGCAACTATTGAAAGATTGGAAACCACCGTTTCGTCCCAGTAGGAGACTCCTCAGCAGTATGTATTCACGATTCGGTACTCAGGACTCAAACCTGGGAACTTCGATCTCAGTCTAAAAATAGAACAGTCAAAATAAATTTTATAAAAATTATTCTTAGTTGAATAAGGAGTTTTTTCAACCAATTATCATAGGATTTATTATAATTGTCAATTTTTATTGGATATACTTAATCGTATTCATAAAAGTAATTAAAATGTGCTAAACAATTTAGCACTATTAATCCAAATTAACTTATACATGAACATATTTGTGTGCAGACATATCAATCTGTATCCATATTCATACTATTTAAACAACTCAACAACAAATACATAAAGTTTGTCAATTAATTGGAGCATATTGAATAGTGAAACGAATACGTTGAATCGTCCTCTTGGTTTTGTAATATTCTCACTTGCTGTCTGGTTGTCTTTATATCCTTATCTATCTCTTCAGTTGATCCTTTTTTCATCTATAATATACATACTAACTACTTATTTAACTGAAGAACATTGTATTATCAAGACGGAAACAAAAAGGAACACAATTAGATGAAAAACAAATCATACAACTGATGAATATTTTTTTTGGAATCCGCACTAGCAACCGTGATATATAAAGTTGAAAATACCCATTCGGAAAGAATTATTTTCTTATTATTATATAGTGGAATTTTCTTTTAGTAACGAGCAAAGAATCAGTAGTAGTAGTAATAGTATTATTAGCAGTGGTGGTCAAATGAACAAATCTTCATGGTGTCCAGGAATCCTGAGAAGAATTGGTCAATTACAAAACTGGTAAGTTGAAAATGCTGTTATGTGATGCATTTAATAAGCATTTTTAATGTTATATGACTATATTTCATAAACCGTCAATGTTTTGATACACTACAATCTCCACAAACTCCCATTCTGATCAATTTTATTCTCCATTGTGAGGGTAATAGGTAATATGGTCATATATATTAACACCGATGACAATAAAGACTGGAACTGACTATTTGTTGTTGACATATATGTTTATTTAATGTTCATTATCATGATTCGTCGAGAAAAATGGTAATGTCAGTGGATTGTGATTACCAGTGGAAATTTTAGGGCTATCTACTTGAGACTCATCAGCTTGTTGTGTTGAGTTGTCAGTCCGTTCACAATAAATATATGCTAGCAGAGATTAATCAGTTCCAGTCTTTTTTTTCAACTGCATAAAAATAAAAGTATTTACAAATCCAATGAATTAGACTCATGAATAAATGGAAAAGTCGTATTAGTTAGTGCATTAAACAAATGATTTAATGTGTCGAAACGATAATAATTCTGCATGTACACAGTGATTTCTTAATCAGAAGGGGTTTTGTGGAGATTTCAGTATTTTCATAGTTAAAAGCATGAGTCAATTGAAGCTAGACCACGAAGGAAAACCTGAAAGCATTGGACGGCTGTTGATTGGAAGAGTATTTCTAAAATTTGACTAATTCACATAATATTCAATTGTCTATTCATCTTAGTTTCAAATCTCTAGTGCATAATTCACAATAGATATAACAAAATCAATAGTTTATGAAGTATGTCTCTAAACACTGATTGGTTTGAAGAGAGTCTTTGTCATGAATTACCGTCATCCAACGAACATTTTAAAAAATCAGGAATATTAGACTATTGCCTCTTCATAATTTATGATTTCCTTTAGCAATCAATCAAAATCATATAAGAGGTTGGATTTGAGAGCGTTTGATTTTATGATGGATGTTGATTATGAAACCGACTTACCTTTCTAGGACTTTAGTTACTATTAGGCTGTATGAACTACAGGAAGTGCCCATGTGTCATTATCTGGAAATATATTTCTCCAAAGACTGTTGTTCTTAATATATTTGAACACTAAAAATGAGTTAAAAATGGTCATTTTACTCAGTATGTAACTGGACACCGTTCATCAGATATATTTTAAATCTTCTGTTGTTAAGTCACTACTAAGATGGACTGTAAGCAGAATAACAGAAATTACAGTTAAAATACATAAACCCATTTATTAAAATCAATAGAACATATTTAAGATATTCACTGTAAAGTAAATTACAGCTAATCAAATGTACTGTTAAATACTATCTATGAATAAGAAACATAATAAGCATAGAAAATTTCAAACATCTCAATAGAATGTATTCAATAATCAAATAATCCTTTTAGAGAAAAACAACAAAAACCGCCGTATGTTAAATGATATTCAACACTCATCATCAATATTTTGGAGGGGGTTTATGTGGAGATTTTTAGTAATTTTATAGTTGTAATCATGAGTCAATTGAAGCTAGACCACCATGGAAAACCTGAAAGCATGAGTGCGCGAGCGCCTAATCAATAGACCACTGAGCAGCGACCAGTAAAGTTCATCCAGGTCTATTGTGAGATAGAAACTCACTGAAGACAATAGTAGACGGTTGCTGAATTTCGTGAATTGTTTGAAGTTAGAAATTAACACCGTTGGATACCGGCCGGCTCAGTGGTCTAGAGGTTAAGCGCTCGCGCGCGAAACTGATAGGTCCTGGGTTGGAATCTCACGAGGTGGGATCGTGGATGCGCAGTTCTTAGGAGTCCCACAACAGGACGAAACGGTAGTCCAATGCATCCGGATTTTCGATGGTGTTCTGGCCTCAATTGACACATGATTTCAACCATACAATATTTTGGAGTTAAATATTCTGATTTATTTCTACTTGAGTAATAAATGAGTCGTTAATTATTCACATGTGATATCTATCGAAGTATATAGATATATAGTATAAGTTTGGAAGGTTTTACAGTCTACCTTCTCTCGAACAACTTAATCTCATGATTTCTTTGGAATATCTGTATTGATCTATTTTTTTCGTTGATTTGTACTGAAGATATATTTAGTATCAAATATGTAGTTGTAAGACTATGATACTCAGTTCTAAAGGCTACATCTCATTCATATCTTTTATAAGGTGAATTACTATTTTGTATGATGATTTTAGAAATGAAACTTTAAGCTCAGTGTGTTCCTAACTATATATACTTCAGCAGATTACTTTTAGTCATAACATTATAGACGTTTATGTTGATGTGGGAAATATCTACACTAATCTTTAAATAGCCCACCTATATAGTGTGTAGTTTTTCCGTTTAAACCTTAAATCTTAATGAATAATATGAGAGGAACTATCTTCAAATTCAACAACTTTCTAAAACAATTACATGCCGGAATGATTATGATAAGATCATTGGTTTATACTGTCAAAGACCTTAAAACTGTTACGTATACTTGTCGGTGTTTTTAATAGTTCCTTCAATGATATTAGCTCATGATGAAAGTAGACTTAAAAATATAAAGAAAACTTCGAAAATACCTATTTAACATGATGAGAAATCATCAACATAATCAGCGAGTGGCAGATATATATATATATGCTTAGATAAATTTAAGTGTTTATACATTCGACTGTAGTACATTGGAAAAGATTGGTTGACCTAATGGATGATTTCGTTACTATCGCATTCTCTGAGCTTCAAATAGGGTACCAATAAGACCAATAAAATCAAAATAACCATAGAAATCAACATATTTATAAATACGAAGGTGATTAAAAAGGAATATGATCCATATACGTGACAATTTTGATTTTAAAATATTAAATAGGTTGTAAGCAGTTGATGAGTATCTAGCGAAATAATTTACTTCATATTATTCTGCACCAATTTTTGTTTCACTCTCTTCAAGATGATAAAGAGATTTGTGTGTATGATGTAACATGTTTTCTTTATATTACAGTCCTATTTTTATCTTTTTTCTTCTGTTCATTTCAGCAACTGATCAAGTAGTATCTGTGTATAAAACAAGCTATCTGCATCTAATTTAAAAAAAGAAAGTGAATACGAAACTTTGTGAAGAAATGAAACCGAGTCAGTACATAGAGAATCATGAACTCTATTCAAATCCTTATCAACACAATCCAACAAGAAATAATCTTTACGATTCAGAAATCTACGGCAAAGTAGATCATGATCGAAATGTACTTCACCCTCGTCTTCACGCACCATTGTCTTGTGTAAATTATAATTCACATACAATTAGATTAAAACGCAGTTGTCACAATACAAATTGTCGTTATTGTTTCCCGAATGCTCTTAATATTAATAATCAATTTGATTTGGAAAGTCATTCATCATCTAGTGAATCAGCTTCACAGATAATGACTAGAAGTGTTTTAAATAATCATAGTAATTATAAGAGATTTCTTAGTCTAAACAACAGACCAACGGGTATAATACAAGAAGAAATTACAGTAGATGACAATCCAGAAGATGTGATAGACGGAAGACAAATGAAGATCAGACAAGAGAATGAAATTCCAGTGTTTAAAGAAGTTCGAATCAGTACACCATTAGTTAATCACACTGCATTACCGAATAGAATCAATAATTATATGCCTAATTTGATAAAAAATAATTACCATCTAAAAGATCATCAGGAAGTATACTGGTCCAACCAAGAAACTCCATTTACAGTCTACAATAATGCCAGTATTAATAATAATAGTAATCATAATAGTGTTATGGTTACAGGTAGACAAGCTGATCTATCCAATCAAAACAACCGTGAGTTGGATTTTTTTCGAATATCTATTTTAGGTATTTGTTTAAGAGATCCTCACTGAATAGATTGAACAGTTAATTTGATTCTGAACTTTTCCTGGAATAATGACGAAATTTACAGACACTTCTTCAACTGAAGAACCTACTAAAGTTCATCATGGTGCTTCAACACATTTTTTTAGTGAACTTCTACGTATTAGTTTGCGATTGTATCATTCTCCGTTCTACTTCCTCATTCAAATGGATCAATAATTCTGAATATGAAGATAAGTCACTAAATTAAATCATCAACAAAGTTAATATTATCACCTGCATTATCAAGATAGTTTAGTCTTTCATTTGTCTGGAGGAAGAAATAAAATCAACGAAGCAACTATGGCCATCTTAACATCTTTAAAAGCGTGGACAGGAAGAGAATTTCACAGAGTTAAGGAAGAAAAATGAAGGATTCTTCCCATTTTCAACTCAATGCATACTTTATGCCACTTGCTGTCTAATCTTTTGTTTACATTCAAAATTGCCTTCACTATTTTCCTTTATTCAAACTTATGTTAATAACTTTAAAGTTTTTTCTGGAATTCACTCAGCACATAATCATAAAATTGAAATAATTACAAACACCGTTGGATGCCCGGCTCAGTGGTCTGAAGGTTAAGCGTTTGCACGCTAGACCGCAGGTCCTAGGTTAGAGTCCCGGGTGTGGGATTACGGATGCACACTGCTGAGGAGTCCCTTACTAGGATGAAACGGTCATCCAGTGCTTCAAAGTTCTCAATGGTTGTCTAGCTTAGATCGACTCATTAATTCAACTGTTAAAATTATAAAATAAGCATTAATGTTTGTCGTACTCATTCGTATAAGTATGAATCGTCAGATTGTTAGACAGTTGATGAATCATTTCAATACTCAATTTAGATTATTTTTTTATAGATCTAAAAACAGAAAACAAAATGGTTCAGTGGATAATATTATGTTAAAACCTAATTGTTGAACCTTAACATTAAGCAATCGTATCCGTCAACAGCTAACTTTTAAATCCTCAATGATCTAATATATCCAAACTTTGAATTCTGAAGTAGATGATAATGATGCTCAGAATTTTCAACTGAATGTAAGCTAGGGTGCATAAATTAAAATCCCTATTTCAAATTAATTTTCGAGTTCAGAATTCTTCTAGAAAATTTACCGACATTAGGAGAGATTTGGGTATACCAAGAACTACAAATAATCCATAAATTTTCTAATTCTGCTACACTGACTCCAACTGTTTGATTATTTACTTATTTATGTCAAGTTTGGGCAATTAAAAAGTAGGGCAATATTACTGCAAAGCAAAAAATCGTATACTCAAAAATAGAAAGATAATACAGTCGATTAATAGACGAACAAGAATAGCGTTTACTGATAATCCACTTCAATTATGATGAACCCAGGATTACATCTTGCTCTATCAAAAAATGTAACAAAAAACTACCAAAGGATCGTTATTGGTTTCCATTTCAAGATAACTTGTAATGAGTCGAGCCATTGAGTCGCACAATTTTTAGGATTCTACCCAGTTTAAGAAGAACCAATAGCTACCGCTTCAATAAAAGGATCTTTGAATTCACAGCACAATATCATAAAATGATCATCTCTCCTCCTTTCCATATAGTCTTAGAGTTTACAAATGCTGTGTTAAACATCTTGGGTGACAATACAAAAACAAGTATTTCAGGATGGTAACACCTACTTAATTACTATGATAAATCCCTGAATTTTATCATCACTCATAAAGAATGTGAGCAATCCTTTAAAACTAATGTCTTCCAATGTTTGGGACATTTTCCTATCTGTTTAATGATTTCAAGAATACTGACTAATATTCTATGATATAACCTGAAGTCAGACATTGTTAACGGTAATTACATATTTGATTAATTGCTGCAATAATAGTGGTAACAGTAGTAGTAAAGCCGTGAACAAATACATTACATTTCTTGTTAAACTAAATAGTTTACAAAATGGTTTGACATCAACCGGAGATCTATTGAGAATCAAACACAACAATGTTTTTGTTGTATTTGTCAGTAACGTTCATTGTTAACTCCAAGTTGAATTGAAACTAATAGCATTCAGTCCCTGAGTGAATATATCAGTGCTACCAATTATGTTTATTTACTTCAACAAGTTCACGTTATAGGGACGATTATCTTCAGTTGATACAGTCCATTGTAAAAATTATTATTTTCGTCGTTACATAAGTACTATCTCATTTACGTGAACATGTAAATCAATTATCTATTTAGCTAACAGAGTTATACAGAATGAATCAAATACAACGCCGACAAATACAACGGAAAATTCAATGATGACTGATGTTTCAATAGAGAATGAAATGCTATCTAGGACCACAACTAATAATCTATCTAAAAAGGAAAGAAACTCATTTTTACAGAAAATATTTAAAAAACCACAATCAACAATTAGTGAAGAAAATAACAAACTGAGACTACGTTTACCCTCTTCAACAAGCAGTCCAGAAAATAATCAATCAATTCCATACACTGAAATAACATCTACACCATATACTCGAAAGATGTATGATTTACAAAAACGTAATAATCACAATCATGATCCGGATCATGATGATTTATCTGTTATTTTTGGTATGAGTTCAGTATATCAATTTAAAAATCAATCAAGTCATTTAAATCTACCAGGTCGGTCAATGTGTGTGGAATTTTAATGGTGCAAAAATTTTACATCATAATGCTTTCTATAAAATTGCGAATGTAAAACAATAACAAGGTGTACTCACACTCACATACAAACACATTATAGTTTTAAAATAATAAATGCATCAGTTAGGTTTTTCTTTTTCTTAAAAGTTTTCTTTTCTGATCACAAGCAAACTATCATACCTGTTGTGAGACAGGTTAACATTATACTAGTGTGTTTTATAAAATGCATTAATTTCCTAACTTATATGTGTGTTGTCATGTGGTGGTAACTAACTGTTAAAAATATGTATATACATTGGAGAATTCTCTCACAAATGGAAATAAAAAAAAGCCATCTCCAACCCCTTTAATCAATACTACAGTACAAATTATTGTATTGAATTCCTTTGTTTCAGTTTCATATAAATAATCATGTATGATCCGATTTTCATCAGAAATCGATCATAGAAATATCTAAGATTTAATAAATTCATTGAAGTTTGTTTATTATTGTGTTAATCACCACCATGGTTATTACTTTCATGATTATAAACAAAAAAATAAGTGCATGTCATTCTACTAATCCCTTTCGTCATTCCTAGGTGATGACTATTGTTATGTCATCAGTATTATTATTTTTCATAATTGGTTAGGATGTTCGTCAATTTCATCCTCCGTGTCTCTTTTTACAGATTTTGTTTTGATCATATTAGTATCATGGCAACAAAAGTCACACTTTCACAATTACTGCATATGATTATTATTATTACTATTATTATTATTACTATTATCAATATTACTACCATTATTATTATTATTATTATGTTCTCACCACAAAACTTACCATTACATGTTGAAATTATTAAATTAATAGATTTTAATTTTTTTTTCTTTTTTTTCTTCATTATTCAACTGGTTTGTATATACATGTGTGTGTGTGTGCGTTTGTTTGCATTGTGCTTGTTTGTACTGTTTGTATGTACCAATGCTTACCTGTCTTTGATTGTATGCATGCATAAATATTTGTGTTCTGGCAATTGTATGATGTGTGTAATCCAAATATTCTAGCTATTTACAAATCACAAATTATTTCAATGATGGAAATTTCTCAGCTCCTAAACGTACAATGAGTCATACAAATGTTTCTGGTCCACGATCATGGAATTTACGATCATATCAAGGATCTGGTGAGTTTTTATTCGAACAATAAATTTATAATATACTACAATCTCCATGACAAAGAAACACCTTTCTGGTAATAATTATCATGTGCTCACTAGTGACTGGCTTCAAAAGGTATTTTCTGGAGTTCTAGTGAGAAACCGTGACCAGTGGAGTTCAACTGTATCGATTGTGAGGCAGTTACTCACTGAAGATAATGGTGGACGGTGGCGCAATTTCGTGGATTGGTTGAAGTTAGACATTAACACCGTTGGACGCTGGCTCAGTGGTTTAGTAAATTGTCAAAATCTTACTAATTTTATATAGTTACTAAAATGATTACCTAGTGGTCTGCTCAAAGTATTTTCATCAAAAGTGTAATAAGAATAAACAGCTTCATTATTGCTCTTCTTCTTCCTTAACAGTATGGACTTGGTCTAACTGAATGTCTTTAAAAAAAAGATTATGGCCTGTACAGTTTAGTCAGTTATATAAGGTGTGAGTTAGTCAATATTGATGGCATCTATTACAAGCTGTGTTATATCGTAATAGTGACTAAGCTTTGAAGTGCTGACCAATTGCATTTCAAACTAATAATCTAAAAATTGTCTTTTTCCGAGACTTGCGATTTTAATGGTTCGATCTGTGGCTCTATATACTGAGTAGATGAAGCAACTCCTAAATCTTTCAAGAGTTTTGAAGGTGCCCAAGTTGATGTTATTCTCTATCTATAATTAAACAAACTTCTAGGAAACCTCTATCGAAATAATTCTAATGTTTAATCTACCTATTTTAAAATACATGATTATTATTCATTTCTTTATACAACATGAAGATTCAAAGTAGAATGATAAGTAAAATGGATAATTTTATTGGTTATTCAAATAGTCTACATAGTTTCATTCAGGGTACATTTCAATAGATGTAATCATAATTTCAATAAACAAACGTAATTCAGTTTATCGTAGAAACGTTTTAAAATTGTAAGCCAATCTTACTGATGAGAAGAATCATTGAGAATTACCATTTTTCAGTTGAGATAAAATTGATAGAATGAATAATTTTGTTGTTCATGGTTAATCATTCTTCATTTATTATCCCTAGAAAAGGTCAGTCACTAAAACTGTGTAAAGGGCTGAAATTCATAAACTGACCAATGTTTTTCATTTCTGTTTTTATTAAATCTACTGAAACATTTCTGGCTAGAATAAAACGAATGAGAACTGTTGTTCACTAATCTCTTCATGAGTGTATTCATGTCATCCTTAAGAGATCAAAGTAGAATGAAATCGACATTTGAAGAGCATCTTAGTAACTACCTCAAACCACCTAAGATTAAAACTATAGATCAAAAAAGCTGTTTTTAGATACCTACAAACTACTTAATATCTAAATGATATTGAAAATGAGTAACGATCTGGATCAAAAACGTACCGTTCCAAGATATTTATTACGTTTTTAAAACAACATTAATTCGAAATCTGTAAATCACCGATTCGAATACTGCTAAGAAATTTAGCAGATTAACCTAATAACCTATGTATAAGTGAAGAATATAAATTTTGCTAAACTGTTTAGAAATCTCTTTATATATTATGAAATTTATTTCAGAGTCTGATTTAGCATATAAACGTGAAATGTCATCATCATCATCTTCACGTTTAGCACGTAGTGGTTATTCAGCCAGACGGGAACGTTTGAAACAAGAACGTGAACAAGAATTATTAAGGCAGACAAGATTAAGACAAATGGCTGCTTCATCAACTGGACTACACGATCATCGTCATTATCAACAACCACATGTTCAACAACAACATTACCGTTCAACTTCAGCAGTTAATGTAAGTTCAAATAGGTTGACGGATGTTTACAAAGATGATGCAAAGCATCTTTTTTTCTGTAACCATGATGTATACAATGAACTATGAATTATTTTTTTCATCTTGGTTTGCTTCATCACACTCCTTACACATAAGCTACTAATAAGATGCATGGGAAGTATTTCTTTATAAAAGACTTTATTGTTAAGTATCGATCAAACCGTAGTAGAAGTAGAAGTATGGACGTTCCACTCTAGATGCATATATCCTACTAAACACTGAATTACAAGAAAACGTTCATTTTGAAAGCAACCGCTAACCGAAATCCTTCTTCGCTAACATCAATTTTGTCATTTTTTATTATAATCAAACATGGTTTTAGAAAGATATCAAACCTACACCAAGTGAACGCCGACTATAATCTTTATATTTTCTCATTATTATTGTTAAACCATTAATCCAATTTACATTATATAAGTCTATATTTATTATTATTTACAAGAAACATGAAAACAAATTATTCTAATTAGTTAGTTTTTAAAGCTAATTATTTAATAATGATAGTTAAGATGAAAATCATAGGTAAAATTTTTGATTGAGATATCTATAATCAGTTAGGAGGGTTGTACAATACACCTTCTTTAGACAGAGATTAGATTCCTTAATGTTAACTCAAATGTTCTATATGAGATGTAATGCGGCAAAGTGGCAAATCATGAGATCATTTCAGAGGTAATCATCAACTCTATAGCAACTTATCATTCTGTAAAATGATACATATATAATTAGACAGTTCTACTCTAGAAAGAAATACATAAGTTTCATAATGATAGTACATTATGAAGATAACTATTTGAAATATAAAGATATTTAAAGAATTCGATGCAAAATTTAACCGATTCTAAAGGGAATTTATAAGATAACAATAAAAGGGATACTTTTAACCATGACAAAAATATATAAGTCTATGAATAAATCAACTGAATAGTTATCTTGAATCGAAGAAACAACACCTCTAATATCTTTTCATTGAGTTACAACAATTCTTCATTATCGAAAACTAAAATATCATTAATAAATAATAAGTATTTCAGTAGTATAAAAAGGCGAAACCATTTTAAAATATTTACAATGTTGATAATGGAATGAATTCAGTGGAAAATAGTAAGTTATAGAAACTGAAATATTCATTGATAATTTGATGTTTGCTGTCAAGTAGATTATAACCTAACTTATTGCGTAATAATAACTTGACCTTTGAAACATCTCTAAAAATATAAATAAACTATTATTCTCTCTATCATGGTAAGGCAAAGATGGATAGTGGGCTAGCAGTGTAATCCAGGACGCGCGTTTCATCCGATTTGGGACTCGTCAGCTGGATGTTCCTGCATCTCAGAGTTGATGTTCAATGTGAGACTCGAACCTAGTACCGTTCGCATTAAACGCTATCGCGTTGTCCACTTAGCTACTGAGTCCTGATGGCCACTTGCTTGTGCAATGGGGTGAAGTTTAAATTCAATTGGTATTGTTTGTTTAAATCTCCCTATTGATGTTCACCCCATCTAGCTGATGAGTCCCAAATTGGAGGACACGTGCGTCCTGGATTCCACTGCTAGCCACTATCCATCTTTGCTTACAATGCTTGTGAAATAAGGCTATATCGAGGCACTACGCACAGTATGCACATATGCCAATAAGAGACTGACCAGTTGCAGTCCTAAACATCAATGGGAAGATTCAAACAAACAATACTAAGTGAATTTATTATTCTCTCTATAAATCCACTGCTTCTTAATTGTTCTAGATGTATCTATGAACTATTAGATGTAGTTGAAGTTAATGAGAGCAGATACATTATGTTAAATGTGAACCATGTAATCAAATATGTTACTTGATGATTGAAAAATTAGTTTCATATTTAAATGAATTCTGAATTGTGACATGTTTATCTGTTATCCAACTATTTTTCTTCATTATCACTCCTCATAAAACTTAATCTTGGAAAGATAAATTTCTTTTTACACATAATTATTCACACTTTGTTTATACAAAGATGATATGTAGCAGATATGGAACAAGGTGAATTTAAGTGAATTAATCCCAATTCACAAATGCTGTTCTTGTTTAAACATTAAGTCGAATTTTGGGAAAAACACTAATTCTCCTAAAACACATATAACTTTATTCCTGATCGGATATCACAGACCTGGTTACAATAGTATGGGTGAAAATGTATGGTGTAAGAATGTCCTTAAAACAACTACGACCAATATACAGCTAGTTTCTGGCCAAGCAATAAGAATCTTTATTAATGGGTAGTTTGTAAAAACAAAAACGGGAATTATTGTAAAATATAAACGGGTTTTATACAATTAATAAGGTCTGTCTGCCTGTAAATGTAAATAACAACGGCAGGTAAACTTAAAATAATGAATAAAGATTATGTATATCACCGAACCATTAAAAATGTGTCTAAATAGATTTTTAAGAGTCCCTACATTGTTCCTGGCTAGGATTCAGTAATTAGATTTAAGGTTTTCATCACAGACTAACATTAGCTACAATGCGAAAGTGTTCTCTAGCTACATGTATAAATATATTTCGTTCTGAATATCTGATTAAGTTCATCCATCAAATCTACCACATGGTAGACTCAACAGATAAGGGTTTAGGGTTAAGATTTAGAGATCGTATCGATTCGCCCATTATATACAATCTACAAAAACAGAATTCAGCGTATAATTCTTTATTACAATCATGTTTACCCAATAGTGGGAAAAAATAATCTTTCTCCGTTATTTCGGACTTTTTGAACAGTATACAAGGGTATTTCTACTGTTCGTGATACGTAACACTTGAATTTTGTTTAAGTACCTGAAGGTCCTATTCTCGATTTTAATCGACTTACCCCTAAATATACTTTTACCAGTCATAATATTCAATATCATACTACTTACAGGTGTTTAAGACATTTTATCTTATTTTTAACTTGTCTAAAAATTATGTTTGATTTATACAGTTGTCGGAATGGTGATTTATAAAGATCATAGTAACTTTGATAGTTGAATTCATGAGTCAATCTAAACTAGACCACCATTGAAAATCTGAACTCATTGGATGGCAATTTCGTCCTAGTATAGGACTCCTCAGCAGTGCACATCCCACCTATTAAAATTATACAATCGTAACATATCTTATTACCATAATAATAAGCTTTTCTCTTTATTCTAACCATTAAAAAAATAATATCGACTAATCAGTAGAAATTAACAGCTTTCCAACTATCTGAATACAGATATTCATGTAGATAAAATCTTCATGAAGTTGTACTTTACTGATAATTTAAGCGTCATAATATAACATCTTACCTACACTTGATTACGTAATCAAATTATTTTTGCCAATCCATCTCCGTATTCACATCCAGAATTACTTTTTTTCTTACAAAAATGTAAAACGTATTTCTTAAACCAAATATATCTGTCTATCTCTAAGCTTATTTACGTCAAATATGGTAATTAAAATATTCTAATAATAACAAAAAATTTGTACATTAATTAAAAGAACTTACGAAACTATGCGATCGAATAAACAGCTGAGAGTCAGTTTTTTGCAACAACAAAAAAATAACCTAGATTTTAGTCCATCTTGATTTATTAACTGTGGGATGTAAATATTATTTTATAGACTATAAATAGTAATAATGATAATAGTTGCCACATTAGTATCTTATAATGACCCTGGATAAACACATTTAGATACTGGTTATACGTCAGTTGTTTAGATCGTAATAAAAGACACTATTAGTTAATATATTGAAAAGTGACAAGAATAAGTGAGCGCCTTTTGAGAAATGAAATACAATAAAATCAGTTGTTCTCTTTTTAAACTAACCGCATATGTATATATAGAAATGATCTTTGTATTAATAATAGTTAAAAATGGGATTTTCACATTCGTCAATCAGCTAATAGTAACCTATATTAAATTGTATAACTCTGTGCTACATTAATTCTGTCAGTCAAATGACAACTGAAGAGCTGGTTAAATAAAACAACTTGATATCATAAACAGAGATGGATAGTGGTTAACAATCGGTTAGAGAACGCGCTTTTCTACCTATTTGGGACTCGTCAGATGAATGTACCTGCGTCCTAGAGTTGGTATCTTCCTTGACGTGTCCTTGACATACTCCCTCATTCTTTCAATCATGTTATCATTTAAACTGCTCTCTCTTTTCCTTTTTCTTCTTTTTATTTGAATCTTCTACCGGTAAGCATTCCACTTCCAAACCCTTCTATATACTACTTGTTTCTGTCCGTATAAGTAGCGCACACCACAGTACTAGACACTAAAATGTCATATCTCATAATTATTAATTTGGCAATGCAGGACAGAAGATAAAAATTAGAAATAGGTTGAGAACCCTGTCAAAAAGAAACACTTTTTGGCAGTTTAGTTTACATTAAAATACATAAGAAGAGTGTAAAAAATTTCGATTATTTTGTAAAATGAAATAAACTGTATACATCGACATTCGACAAATTGAGTGAATGTCCTAGCTGAAATGACTATCCTGTAGTTTACAAGCTAAAAGTCCAACTAAATTTACCGTTATCTAAAAACATGTCAGGTTGACTTTTTATTAAAGGCTACACTCTAACACAACAGAGAGATATAATTTTAAGAAGAGACTTAATGAATCGTCATTAGATTTTTCCAGCTCATTTAGTGTTAGAATCACTTCCCGACAATCTAATATTACTTTTATATTGTCTTATGTACGATATGATTATTTTGAATTAATATTTAGGAAATCGGTCGAAAGGAGATAACTCAAAAGGTATGTTAGTAACAAGAATGCTCCTGATTATGAGATTGATCGAATTTCATGATTTTCAGTTAAAACCTTTTATATATGCATGTATGTTGAATTTATTATTTCTTTGGTTCCACCATTGTTCTGCTACTTACTACCCTGCTTGAAAGATAAGTTTTTATTCTATGGTTAACTGAAATGTCAAATGCTTATAAACAATTTGTCATACATTAAATATTATTTACATTACATTTTTACACACGAATTTTTATAGAGAACTATGGGAAATACTGAAGCCTTTGAAGAATTTGAAACAATTACACTACAACCAATAGGTCGAGGTGTACAAGATCTTGATTCACATGTCGGATCAATGACAACATTGGCACGAGGAGGTGGTGCTTCGTCTATGATTGAAGGTAAAACTTGATTATTACATGTATTTTATACAATATGGTGTATGATTGTATAATACAAATAGGTGTACAAATAGATGTATTTTGATCACGCTGAGAAAAGTTCTAACAAATCACTTCAGTCATATGCTATTATCTTTTATAGAAGAAATGTTCTTCAAATTAACTTCAAGTTATCAATCCACTATTCTAGTTATTGGGCTATGAAACCTGGGACTTGAACATCTGGGTAGTCATTTCATGTCATTTACATAGTAAGGTTTTTGCAACTTCTTTTAATTAACAACTAGACCATTATGTGTAGACAATATAATATAATCCAAAATGAATAGGCTAAGTTGACTTGTGAAGCACGCAGGTAAAATCATCTCTAATTTCATTGATTAACTGACTGAAATGTTTTCTCCTAATCATAGATTTCTATTAAGAACACCGAATATGGACTTATTAGTATAGTTTACAACTACTGTTAATTCAAAAAGTCAAAAACAACTGAGATGTTAGATACTTGGAGGTAATCGACTGTTAACATTGGAATCAGATTTTTGGCTAGTTGTCACTCGTTAAAAAGGCGTATATGTAGTCATTAGGGAACTGATACTTTTGTAGGAATGGAAACTACGTTACTCAACTCCACTATTTGAGATGTTACCACTGAGGTATTCGGGCCGCCAATAAACCGCAACATGAGATAATTTGTATATATTACTTAACCAACAAGTTCAAATGAGATTCACAAACTAAGATAATGCAGAAACTAGAACAATACCTAAAATGATAAATTAAACGGCTTATAAAATTACAAAAAGCTATGATTGAATGCCGAGACATTGATTTAAGTTTGGCAATGATTAATTATATATTCATAAAACATTACTTTTTTCAAAGATACTTATGTATACATAAAAAATAATTTGCATTTATGCTAACTTTATTGTCTTCTATCTAGATCCACAGATATGAACCATGTGATGATCACTTTTGCTTAATGAAACTTATGTTTGATCATACTATGTAACTGTGAAATGTCACATTGATAGAGCGTTTCATTTCACAATAAATTAGGAAAGATACTTGACTAGGCATGTCTATCTGTATTCAAAGGATAATGAAACTGTGAATTTTAACGACATCATCTCTATATAAATTGTCTAGAAGTGTGTTCACTTCTGTTACTAACTGTTAACAGTTGTATATTTCTATTCGTTAAGTTTCAAAACATCCTTAGAATTATTCTGGTTTAATTACTTTCCTTAATGATATTTTAAACTAATTGATGATGATTCATTCTGAAAATATTACCCAGCTGGGCAAATGATTGGTAATGATAGAAAGAGAAAGAAATAACGACGAGACTATAATTTATGAACGAACCAATCAGGTATAAGTTAACAGGTTTCGGATTTTGGTGAGAAATTCACTCATCCATTTGGGTGAATAGAGTTTTGGCACTATAGCTAATGTCAGTTCATGATGAAAACCCTAAATCTAATTCCTAACCTTAACCATCAACAGTATATCATAAATCTAATTCCTCACACAGGTTTATAACACTCATTTGGTCCTAGTTCTTAGGTGGACACTGTCAAAGTTAGTTTAGCGTCACTCAAAGGTCGTCCCTAAATTATAGTCTCACCGAAATAACATTTCAATTATTCTATAAAATTAAACTTTAATTCATTTCAATCAAGAAATGTTTAAGGCTTGGATCATTATATTCATTTTAACATTAGACTATCAGAGGGTTATTTTCTAACTTTATATGATTTTTCTACTTAGTATCTAAAGGAAAAGTGTAAATTACTCATCTATGATGTTGCATTATATGCAACGATTAACTGTGTATGTCATAGTTATAATATTATTCAAGGATTTCTTAGTTAACAATCAAGTTTTCACCCTGTTGATTCTCAATCCCATTTTATTTAGGAATAATTACAATGAAGAAATTGAATTTACACTTTAAAAATATATTTCAGTAGTATGTGAGTATACTGTTGTTAAGCAATTGTTATAACGTGTGATTGCGTGCGTGCCCTGTTTGATATATGTGAATGATAAGACTGCCTATCAGAGAGTAGTGATTTATCGATCGGATCAATAATACACAAAAGTCGTATGAGCAGTCTTAAGTACTTATCAGTCCTGCTTCCTGCCTAGCCCAGCCAGTTAAGTCCAGAACACCAATAACAGCCTCTGCAATATGAATCATTATTCACAAACATACTGGGTTCATGTACCAATCAAACAGACCACATCGTACCATAAAATAGAAAATAACATTTGTACAAGATTTAGTCAAATGTGGCTGTGAATAGGGGGAACAGTAATTTGATAGACTGGGTATAATTCAGGATTGGTAAATAAAATTAACATTCTCAGTTTACCTTTATTGTAATAATTAAGAACACAGGTGGGGACAATCGAATGTATTTAAGCACAAATTACAGACTATCTCACTAAATTCTAATCGCCATACAGTAAACAGTTGATTTGCAAAATAACAATCAATTGTTTCAATCTTAACTGTTCCTTCTGCAAATATCAGTCCATCTTCTCTGATTTCATTGTTCATGCATTTTCGTACCGATTGCACTTCATTCCTGTTTTTTTCCTTATCGATCTTCTGTCAAAATACATTCTATGCCTGACCATCACCATATACTACTTATGTGGATATAAGTAGATCACACCACATTATAATTATGTAATATAATTAAGTGTTGTTTTTTTAATCGAATTTGTGTATTTAGTTAAATAATCGATTTTATCGTCAATGATTCATGACTGTTTTTTGATAACCTGATGTATTATTATACTGTACCGTAGTTTAGAAAAAATCGTATTCTATGTCCCTGTAGATTAAGATTCTATTTTAAATCCTTGTGTAAGTTGAATGACCATCAAATAGTTTATTTGTTCTATCATGCGACTTCTTAGTAGTATATACAAATATCTTTTTTATAAAAAACAGTTGAATAAGCTAACAGTATCTGATAAGTATTTGTTATCTTTTGACTAACCAATATTTTAGAAGAGGTTTTGTGGAGATTTCAGTATTTTCATAGTTGAAAGCGTAAGTCAATTGAAGCTAGACCACCAAGGAAAACCTGGAAGCACTAGACGGCCGTTTCGTCCTATTGTGGGGCTCCTCAGCAGTGAGCATTCACGATCCCGCCTCTAGTGCTTCCAGGTTTTCCATGGTGGTCTAACTTCAATTGACTCATGATCTCAACTATAACCAATATTTGACATCTTTTACGCTAAATTAACTAATGTTTTAGTGTAGAAAGCAAGATTACAAAATTCTTATAGAGTTATATTTCTACTACTGATGATTAGTAATAAAATGGGTTATTAATATAACCGTTTTAGAAAGAATGATACTTTATGCTTTGGTTTTCATTGAATAAAGCATATAAAGTTTCGTTCTATATATGCAATACTCTAGAAGAAATTGCTTGCAGTTTTATTTTACATTATTAGTTTATATCCAGATTACGAATTTCTATTACTTAATGTTAACAATTTATTCAACTTAGCAATCAAATTAAAGGTTTTATGATAGCAAGTGTTTTGAATACGTTGAGTACCGTATGAAAGGACCAGGATACATGTAATTACCTAAACGAAAATATTTGCATGATAAACAGTGTAACAAGAATAACACTATGGTTGCTTCCATGGTTCAAATTTTATCAATATTTTCACCTTTATATCAATAAAAGTTAATAATCGTTTGATGTTTCATATGCTCTGAGTTCTGAGTTTCCTGACAAGGTTACCGGGACAGCTTTATTCAATGCTTGTAGTTTAGCTAATTAGGTAGCTCAATTTCATATGAAGTAGACGCTGATAATGCCGTCCAGAGCCATAATAAACGTTTCATATTATAAACATTCAAATCAAAGACGTCAGCATAACCAAAACGACCCGTCTGAGATACAGACCTCCTCCATCACTATCACAAGATAAAAATATAATTATTATTTCGTTCACTACATTATTCCTACAAATTTATTGTCACTTGATATTTAGAGATATAATATCATTTTTACTTTGAAGTATAAAATAATGTTGTGATAATTATTTGTGTTACGTAGGAGTTAAATACTTACTTACTTACGCCTGTCACTCCCAATGGAGCATGGGCCGGGGACTAGAGTTCTCCAACTCACTCTGTCCTGGGCCTTCCTTCCTAGTTCTATTCAATTTTTGTTCATTCTTCCCATGTCTGTCTTCATTTCTTGGCGTAATGTGTTCTTTGGTCTTCCTTTTCTCCTTTGACATTGAGGATTCCATGTGAGGAGCTGATTTGTGACGCGATTGGGTGACTTCCTCAATGCGTGTCCTATCCACTTCCATTGCTTCTTCCTAATTTCTTCCTTCGCTGGAATCCGGTTTTTTCTCTCCCACAGTAGGTTGTTGCTGATAGTGTCTGGGCAAAGGATTCGAGGTATTTTGCGTAGACAAGTGTTAATAAACACTTGTAACTTCTGGATGATGGCTTTCGTAGCTCTCCAAGTTTCCACCCCATATGGTAGAACTGTCTTGACATTTGTTTTGAAAATTCTGATCTTGGTGTTGGTTGACAATGGTTTTGAGTTCCAGACAACAAACCGATCTAATTTAAACGACCAATGTAAACCTGGAAGGGTTGGACGGCTGTGTTCTCTCAGTGCGATATTCTGACATAGGAGATCAAACCCGGGATCTTTGGTATGCATGCGGATACTTAACCCTTAGACCGAGATCCAATGGTGTTACTCAACTATCTCTTATTGTCTTCGGTGGGCACCTTCCTCAACCGTGTCACAGATGCGCACTGCTTAGAAGCCGCATACTAAGACGAAACAGTTGTCAAGTGTACCCATGTTTTCAGTGATTGTCTAATTAAGACCAACAATCTCCACAACCCCCTATACTGTGAAAAGTATCTCATAAGTTATAATTAAACGATTTATTTATAAGAAATGTGAAATAAATTATTTATTTATAATTATATTCGTTAATAATTTCTGTAATAAGTTTCTTTTTCTTTCTTATTTCCATTCCCTGCATGCTAATCATCATTCAACTAAACGTGTTCATCATTTTTGTATGCAAACTATATTGCGCTCACTGTGTTTTTTGATGTTTATTTATATTTATTTATTTATTTTACCAAATATGCTGTGATAATACTTCCTAACAAAGTTCATAAGCATACATTTCGAACTCCAAGAATATACTCACCAACTTCGTATCATTTCAATCGTGCTCATAGTACAACACCAACTCGTTATAGTAGACCTGCTAGAGGGTTTTCTAACGGTTTATATAAAAGTCACTCTGCTTATAGTGGTTCAGTTGAAACATGTCCTATGTTTAAATCTCATACACCTGATCCAGGACGCGATATTACTGGTTCTCCTTTGTGGACAGCATTACCAAGAAATTCAAGTACAACACCAACCACTTGTAAAACATGGAAAAGTGAAAGAAATATAACTACCTCACCAGTAGGACAAATTACTTATGATGATATAATGCCAAATACACAAATGGCAAAAATTCAAGTATTAGAATCAAGTGAATTACCAACAACATTGTTTCCATATCCTAGAAAATCTACTAGTCTACAGCCGAATGAAATTGTGAAAAAAGATATAAGAGTGTTTGAATCACCGTCAGACAATGTAATATGGAATAATCATTTAGATAACCATGAATCAGAAATGACTAATTTGAAAAGAGTTGTTTCTCTAGGAAAACCGCCTGAACGTTCTAGATTATGGGCTCTTCCTGATAATATGAGAATCACACGTCCATCAGATGGTTTCATGAGTAATTCATCTTATCCAAATGATGTTGATATTGATGAAAATGAGGAATTGATTAATCATCAATTCAATCTATCGGAACCTGGAAAAACTACATTGGAAACGGAAATAAATGGTTGGTATTCTAGTAAACACTCTTAATATTTACATATATTAATTGTACAGTAACAGCAGTATTTACTTTCCATGTTTGCAAACTCACCAAATTATCTACATATAAATTTAAATCCAGGCTAATGTGTGGCACTATCCTTCGATTAAGTTATACAAAACAATTTAAGTTTTGGTGACTAATACACGAGAAGTATACCGATTTGATGCATCGTTATTAAAAATGTATTTTATATACTGTGAATATATATATACATAACTTTCGCACATGAACATACATTTCAGTTGAATGGAAAGCTACACTGGAAAAATTTAATGTTAATTAACTTGACATTAGAATAAACTAATCACCTTTTTTAATTATCAGTTTAGTATTAATGGCGGCGTAATAGTTTCGGTGGTTGTTCTCTTTATTTGTTTATTTTGAAAGATATTCAGATTACGTTGTACGGAATCCCTGAACAATGTTTTTTACATTCAAACAATTAATTTGGTACTTAAAATATAATCAACTTTTTTACAGTTGAATTGCTTGTTCTGGTTGCTGGTTGATGGACTAAGCCTATTTTAATATGCTTGTATATTCTCAATGAATTTAGATAATAAGTTTTCGGTGGAGTTCTGTTGTTTGAGCTAGATAGTTTGGTCGTGGAGTTTTGTCATTACTCTGAACAACATCATCAGCACAAACTTCAAGTAAATTTTGTGCTGATGATGCCCTTTAGAATAACAATGAAAGCTTCACAACTAAACCATCTAGCTCACCGAACAAAACACTAAATCATCCACCTGAGCTACAAATCTTTTTCATCATTTCAATACTAACTTTATCTTAATTATCAGAAGGGGTTTTGTGGAGATTTAGTATTTTCATAGCTGAAAGCGTGAGTCAATTGAAGCTAGACCATTATGAAAAACCTGGAAGCACTGGATGGCCGTTTTGTCCTATTGTGGGACTCCTCAGAAGTGTGTATCCACGATCCCGCACTCGCCAAATTCGAACCCAGGGCCTACCAGTCTCGAGCCAGAGCCCTTAACCGATAGACCACTGAGCCGGCATCCATCTGCTATATCGATAATTACGCATGAATTTATCTGCAGTTTTTCATGTATTATGTTAACACAGAGCAAGAAGCCTAAATGTCACTTTTATAGACAATAATAATATTAGGGATAAAAAGTTTTTTATCTAAAACTTTAATGTTAACAATTAAAAATTCCTTACGTACCTGAGTTATTCAATCTACAACATAAATTTCTGAGCTTATAAAAATTGGTTAATTATGTAATTCACTAATTTTGTAATTGTCCAAAGTAGAATATCATCGATTAGTTTAAATCTAGAATAAAATAATGACTGTAATTTTATTAAAAAAATAAGATAACCATGGGATAATAAAAAGTATCATTAATATTGAATGAGACTTATAGTAATATTGATTCATGATCTTAACTATTAAAATTACTATAATATCCACAAAACCCCTTCTGAAATTTATCAACATATGTTCACTAGTGACTGGCTTCAAGAGTTATTTCCTGGAGTTGTAGTGAAAAGCAGTGACCAATGGAGTTCAACCAGGTCTCTTGTGAGATAGTAAATCACTGCAGACAATAGTGGATGTGTCGCTCAGTTTCGTGGATTTGTTGAAGTTAGACATTCACTCCGTTGGATGCCGACTCAGTGGTCTAGTGTTTAAGCGATGGCGCGCAGTACTGATAGGTCCTGAGTTCGAATCTCGCGAGGCGGGATCGTGGATGCACACTGGTGAGGAGTCCCACAATAGGACGAAACGGCCGTCAAGTACTTCCAGGTTTTCGATGGTTGTCTAGCTTCAATTGATTCATGATCTCAACTATTTAAAAAATTTGTTTACTCATTCAAAATGAAAAGTCATTTGATTCCTCACTAAATTATTCAATAGTTTTAAGAGAAAAAAGGTTTTGATATACAAATTCCAATAACCACAAATGAGTAACCTTAAACTATAGCATAATAAACAATTGTTCACTGTTCTCTAAATATTTGAATATTTCTACAGTCATCAATAACAGTTTTAAATGTATATCAACTATCAGAAGGGGTTTTGTGGATATTAGAGTAATTTCAATAGTCGAATTCATGAGTCAATCGAAGCTAGACCGCCATGAAAAACCTGGAAGCACTGGACAGGCGTTTCGTCCTATCGTGAGACTCCTCAGCAGCGAGCATCCACGATCTTGTCTCCAGTGTTTCCAGGTTTTCCATGGTGGTCTAACTTCAATTGACTCATGATTCCAACCATATAAAATATAAGGATATATTATTTTTTTTTCGTTAATTTTTTTCAAAATAATGGCAAACCCTTCATTATTATAAATCTAACACATTGCTAATTTTAAAGCTAAATATGGTGTTTTTTTGTTCTCCCTATTGGTTAATTATATTCATTATTCTAATAAAGAATAAAATGTAAATACAAAACTTGATTGAACTATATCATTCTATTGTTTCATTATTTTGCTTAGAGATTATTATCAATGAAGTTTTATTGAATTACATATAACTTTCAATTAACAATACCACTGTGTTCAACTATAGATTTAACAAAAATAAAGCTTTCTATAACTTACCTTTCTATATATATATATATATATATATATATATACATATACATATGCATATATGCATTACTTAGCATTGAATCCATTTAACATAATCACTAATCGTTTTTACGATTTTTTTATTTTTAAAAAAAATATTAAATCAATTCGTGATAACCTTTTTTTTTATTATTTTAATAAGTCAAGTTCATTTAACGTGTTTCGTTTTTTTTCTTTTCTCTCTCTTTTTTTTTTACACACATACACACAATGTTCATATATTGATATGTTGTTGATCAAACTATTAATAATAATAATAACAAGGTTTAAGTCAAATTGATGATCACCAACCTCAAAGAGCAAGTTCACGTGCAAGTTTAGCACGACAACCGTTTGCTTCAACTCAGTAAGTTCATATTTCTATATGAATATTATTTGAATATATACATATATGTCTATATTATTAATTTGATTGTTTTGAGATTGATGAAAGTGTAGTAAACAAGAATACGGGTAGGGACAATCGAATGTAATTAAGCACTAAATTCTGATAACCATACAGTCAATAGTTAATTTACAAAATAACAATCAATTGTTTCAATCTTAACTGTTCCTTTTGCAAATATCAGTCCATCTTCTCTGATTTCATTGTTCATGCATTTTCGTACCGATTGCGCTTCATTTCTGTTCTTTCCTTATCGATCTTCTGTCAAAATACATTCTATGCCTGACCATCACCATATACTACTTATGTGGATATAAGTAGACCACACCACATTGGTTTTAGAATGTCTTAAATGGTGTATGTGTGTGTGTTTATGTTTTAGAATAATCATTGATGATAAACCAACTAGGTTGTTTTAATGATATCAGTTTGTTACTGGTTTACTTACAACAAAATTTTAATCATAAATATTAAAATTACGTCAGCAAGTTCAACAAATGATCATTCAAACAAATAACCAAATCATTTTAAAGCAGTTCTTAATACTTATATTATGCAACTAATTTACTACTTAAATCACTCAAACAATTATATGAAGTGGTAATATTACAAATCTTCCATATTTTATTAGAATGAAGATAGATATATTCAAAAAATGTCCTAGTTACTAAACAGCTACAATTGATAGCGTTTTTCCCTTCATCAACGAGAATTCGATGAAATTAAGCACAGATAATAGCAGTTCTAGTTTACACAAACATCGAGGATATATATACATAATTTTTGAATGCATTCTTTTCTACATACTTTCAGATATCTCAATAAACAAAATTATAATCACGATGGAGAACAGACAATTTTCATTAATCGTGTTCAACCGACATCAAGTAAGTCATGAGTGGAATTTGAAATTCCAAAAGTTTGAATTATTCGTAATTCCAAGTCGATATCTATAAGGTCTTCACTTTGACAATCTGTTAACTAGAACATACGCGATTTAGCATCATTAGTTTAAATAGAAATTGTAATGATCACTTAGTTCAATACAGTTTATTCAGGACAATAGGAGAGACCTGGGTAATTTGGGCTAATGAATATTTGTGCCAGCCTCTACGTTAACTATAATTAATTGACTATGTATAATACATAATTCAACAATTCACATCTGATTTGCAAAACTTTCAATCTATAAATACACATTAACAGTAAGACGTCTTTAGAATAATGATCTTTAACTATGTATCTCTAATGCCCTTGTTTAGTTCTGCTCCTACAATGTTGCAAATAATATGTCAGGGCATTAAAAGACTAAAATAAGTTCATCTCAACAAATGTAACTAAAAATGACCCGTTATACCCCACGACTATGGAAAGCAGTTTCTGCAATTTTAAAAATAGCAATTAGTCAAGTTTCATTGCCTAATCCAAAGCGTGATTGACTTCATAAACAAGTATCAGGTTCAAAATTTTATTCAATTCCAGTTAATATCGAGAGTTATTTGCTAGATTGCACCACGGTATGCGTAGTACTTGATCTAGTTCGCTTTGATTAATACAAGTTCACAACTACACCAACAACTTCACTCTGTGATCCTATAACTTTTACCAAAATAACTTTCTGTAGATCGACAATAATTACAAATTATCATGCAAAAATAAATTAATTGATAGAAAGTAATCTATGGTTTAGGCAACTTGTTCAGAATTAAATGTATCAGATTCATATTATTGAACCGATTTCATAGTCAGGTACGTTAAAGCATATTATAATAAATATACTAGTTTTACATTACAGATAACGTTGTGAAAAGCTATATGCAATATGTTCTATTTGCATATATCCAAAAAGTACGATTGCTTCAAAATATATATCATAACATCTTTACTATTGTTTGAAAACTATCTCATCAGGTACTCCAGTTCAAAGTTATCCAGCCAGTAGACTTGGTACACAATCTGTCTATCCAGATCACATTTCTGTCACAACTACTCAACAAACAATAACTGCTCCAACAAAAGTTGTCAGTAATTTAAATGTTTTGACAAACACTAGAAAGACGAGTGAACTTACCGAAGTTCCTATGCAAAATGGATGGAAATCTGAGAAAATTAAACAAGATGCAGTAGATAGTGGTAATATGACTCAAGTGACTGCGACTGCACGAGTTTGGTATCAACCTAAATTATCCAGAGAAGAAGGTCAGTAGTTGTAATTATGAACAATTGTTCTATCTTATCAAGAATGACAAATTATCATTTATATTGCTAGAAATGCAAACTACTGGTTGTCAACTAAATGATATAAGTGTTAAGAAATTGTTGTTAAGTGATAAGGTCCTGAATGAGACCCTTGATGTAAGTAAACACTAGTATGATGCTTTATAATCAGACAAAGTAGCTGTACAATAAGACCATAGCCAATATCGTTCCATTATGAAAACCACCTAACGATGAATTGTTATTCATAGTAATTTGTATTTTGAATAGGTTAATGTATTCTTTCATGAAAAAGCAGTGAGTCTGTATACTAAAAACTTCTTTTAAGATTGAAAATTACTAAAATCCTGTATATATACTATTTCGTTTGATAATCTTTTGAATACACTAAATACCATGAATTAACTTAATTAAATTACCAGTTGCTGAAAATTACTATGATAATAAATGATTAACAATTCAAAACTGGTAACTAGTCGACATAAATTGTATTCAATAATTTACACAACGTGATAGAGAAGTTAAAAAAATCATATTTACTTACTTACTTACTTACGCCTGTTACTACTCCCAATGGAGCATAGGCCGACGACCAGCATTCTCCAATCCACTCTGTCCTGGGCCTTCCTTTCTAGTTCTATCCAGTTGTTATTCATTCTTCTCATATCTATCTCCATTTCTCGGTGTAATTTGTCCTTTGGTATTCCTCTTTTCTTTTGACCTTGAGGATTCCATGTGTGGGCTTGTCTTGTGACGCAGTAAATAATAATAATAATAATATGCTTTGCATAAACTCACTGTCAGTATGACATATTTGACTCAATGCCAAGGAGTGTAAACTACACGTGTAAACCCTACATGTAAGTTGATTTTTAAAAAAGCAAGCAAACAAACAAGCAAATATACATAAAAAAAAATTTTTTTGTGCAAAACTATACAACATACCTGAAAAATATTGTTTCTAAGTAATTTTCTCTGGTTTACACAGTACTTTTTTTAAATGAATATTTCCTGTATTGATTTTGTTTGTCTTTATATGACTTTGGTGTTATTAATATACCAGAAAATATATTAATAATGTTAATTCGGGTAGTCTTATTTCTTTGTTTTTTTTTGTTCATCAAACAAAATGGATTTAAGTTCCGAAAAAAAGCATTAATTGATTAGAATTGGTTAATAGCTAATATCGAAATTTAGAAAGTGCGTTTCATCTTATTTTTGGCTTTTCAGCTGGATGTGCCTGTATTTCTAGTGTTGATGTTCACAGCAGAACTCCAACCCAAAGTCTTTAGCTTCAAACTCCCAATGAAATACACATTGAATTTAAATAGACACTATCTTATTCATTTTGTGTTTTTTTTTAATTAAAGGGATAACTAAAAAGAATTAGGCAACTATAAATATTCCAAATGTGACTAGCAGTTACTTTCATTAACAAACAATGTAATCAGCTGTTATGAGTGATTAGAATGTCACTGATCTTACATATATTTCTATTCTCTGCTTTCCTGATCCCCATCTCATCAAGTGATAGACTGTGGTTTTGTAATGATGACAAATGGCACGTCCTAAATACGTACAGGTTGTCTGATTTATATGTTATTTCTGTCCAAGTCTTAAAGATTCTATAGGTCGAATTTATATATATGTAGTTATTTACACGTATTGACCTTAATTAATATATTTCAATACGTTTTATGGATTGTTATTAATATAGAGACTAGGAAGAAAGGCATATTTGAAAATTATAGTTACTTATTTTGCTGAGTATGTTTGACTTGTCTAGCCACTTCAGTTTGGACAATATATATTATAGAGAGTGTGTTAGTCATCATCTCCAAAGGTCCTTAACAATCTGGCTTTAATCTCTAAGAAGCTTTTCATGTAGGGTACACCGGTCTTGTCCTGCTACTTCAAAAATGCTTGCCATGAGACCTGACGCTCTTGGTTTTAATCCCGACCAACTGTTAAACAACAAGAAGTACTTACTCGTGTCCAATAATTGTGTAGGTAAGGTCAGTATACATGAAGTATAATCAGTTTGGCGGAAATCTTTTAATTAAACTATATTGATAGATTTTCTTCAATGTCTTTCCTCATGATTCGTGTTGTTTATTTGATGAAGTCTTTATATCCCTTTTAAAAATTTGCAAACTGATGGAAAGGTGCTCTTACAATTTAAGATTCTGTCACCATCCGTTTCCGTTTGATACATTTCATTACCACACATTTTTCTATCTTATATCATTCTATATCCGGCTTTTATTTGGGTCTTCTATGCTAAGTTTGGTAAGCGGGAAGGATTTCGTACACAATAATAATTTGTATGAAACTGATTATATTATTTTATAAGAACTCTCGTCTAAATTAGAGCGAATAGTTTCACAGTATTATTATTCTATCATTTGTTACACTATTATCCTTTTAACTCTTTAATTTTTACTTCTCTGTTTACTTCTAATTTCTCTCAGCTATAAGCATTTTACGTCAACAAGTTCCTGGAAGTTTCCTTATTCGTGATAGTACAACATACAAAGATGCTTTTGGTTTAGCAGTCAAGGTTGCTACACTTCCACCAAAAGTTACACCAAAATCTAGTAAGTATAGCTTTCTGTTTCTATGGGAGCATACATTACATGCAAATACATATTTCTAAAAACTATATATCCATCTAATTGTAATGCTTGTTATATTTGATATTTAGAATGGTTCGATATATTGATTGTTTGCACAGATATATGCAGCATGTTACTGCTCGTGTTATTATTAGTCATGTGCCTATTAGTGTCGCTGTTGATATTATCGAAAGCATTATTGGTAATAGTACAAAAAATATTATCTTGTAACTGTTATATATATGTATGTTGAAGTTAGCTATCATTGTGAGTTGGCATTAGCGCGAAAACCGTTGAAAACTGAACATCAATAGACAATCATTTTGTTCTAGCTTGAAACTGTTAACCAATTCACACACAAGGCCTAGCCAAAAATGAAACTTGTACCAAGCACGACATTTATTGTCATATCTGATATGAATGATGCCTGATTTCAGTTTATGAAACAATATTAACTTCATATTTGAGAATTTTTCTACAAGAACCCTGATTAAAGACAATATTCATTCACTAGACATTCTGGGATAGTTCATATTTATCATAGATTTTTTTAAAATATTCGTGGATTATATCTAATGACAAAACATCAACAATAGGTTACACTTCATACGATAACAATTAATGATTAAAAATATTTTATTGAAAACAATTTTTTTGCAAGTTTCACCTCCGTACAGTAGAACTGTCTTAAAGTTCGTATTGAAGATTCTCACGTTGATGTTGGTTAACAGACAGTTGTTTTGAGTTCAATATGTTCAACTGTAGGAATACTGTCCTTGCTTTGCCAATCCTAGCCTTCATCACTACATTAGATCCCCTTCTTCATAGATGACTCTATTTGGGTAGGTCAAAGATTCCAAATCTTCCAGAGATCCTCCATCAAGTGTGATTGTGTTGGTGTTCTCTGTGTTGTATTTAAAGATCTTGCTTTTTCCCTTGTTTATGTCCAGGCCTAGTGATGCAGATACTGCTACTTACATTAGTTGTCCTCATCCGCATTTGTTGATATGCATGGCATAGAAGGGTCCGATCATGTGCGAAGTGCAAATCATCTAATTGCATTCAACCTTTCCATTGTATTTCGTATTTCCTCCCAGATGTAGAGGTCTTCATAACCCAGTCTATTGCCAGAAGAAAGAGAAAGGGGAGAGCAAGTAGTCTCGTCTGACTCCGGTCCCCACTCGGAATGCATCTTTCAGCTGTCCTTCGTGTACGACTTTGTAGTGTAGTCCATCGTATGAATTCCGGATGATAATTTTGACGATCTTCTCGACTACTAACAACACAGCGTCGAAGGTTCTATCCACACTGTCAAACGCCTCCTCATATTCAAGGAAGTTGATTTGTGGTGACGAGTTCCATTCAATTGATTGTTCAACGATGATCCATAGGGTCTCAATTTGGTCTGTTCACGACCGACCCTTCTGAGATTTGGTCTGTTGATCTCAAAGACGGATGTTTACTGAATCTTTCATCCGGTTCAATAACACTGTTGAAAAATTTTCCTCATACTGATAGTAGTGTGCAGTTCACACATTTGCTCAGATCTTTCTTTGGTATCTTGATGAGGTATCCTTCTTCTCAGTCTGCCGGTGGTACTTGTTCTTCCTCCTAAACTTTCCTGAATAGGATGTGAAGCATGTTTGCAATTACTTCTATGTCTGACTTTAGTGCTTCAACTGGTACGTTGTCATGTCCTACTGCTTTCCTACTCTTGATTTATCTGATGGACATCCTGATTTCTTCAACTGTTGATGGAGTAACATCTATAGGATGGTCTGTGCGTTCTGTTTCGATATCCGGTGGATTCAGTGTAGCTGGTTTATTCAAGAGTTCTTCAAAGTGCAAACAACAGGAAATTAAATTTATTATGCTTCTTCACTTAGTATAAGCCACTTCCTCATAGAATAAAGTAAATAGAAGAATAAAGGTTACACATTCACTTGGTATGGTTTGTTTGAATCTTCCCATCGATTTTGTTAGGACTGCAACTGGTCAGTCTCTAATTGACATATGTGCATACTGTGCGTATTGCCTCGATATACCTTAATTCACAAGCATGGTTAGCAGAGATGGATAGTGGCTAGCAGTGG